>NW_027195040.1:385000-420000 GCF_038502225.1 Cherax quadricarinatus
GTTTGAAGTATTGAAGACAGTTCTTGCAGGTAAGGTAATGAGTTTCAAGATATATCGCCAGAAATACGTTAAGGGTTTTCCATCTTCAGAACAAATTTTCAGCTAGTGTCTTGTGTGTGGGTGTGTGTGTGTGGGAGTTGGTGGATGTGGGTGTGTGGGTGTGTGTGTGTGGGAGTTGGTGGATGTGGGTGTGTGGGTGTGTGTGTGTAGGAGTTGGTGGATGTGGGTGTGTGTGTGTGGGAGTTGGTGGATGTGGGTGTGTGGGTGTGTGTGTGTGGGAGCTGGTGGATGTGGGTGTGTGGTCAACATGGGTCAGTCTTTGACCTCATTAATACCACACGTGGGATGAGGTATGGACATTGGCCGGCTCGGAAATGTACTTCAAATCCTCTTTCTAGAGATCATAGGCTTCGCTCTGGAGGCATTTTAACTACAAACGTGATCACATTGTTGACAAAACTCAACACTGAGGATACCGCCATGAAGCAAGGAGAGTTTTTGTGGGTAGAACTGTATCTGCCATAGCATTGAAATCTCCGTATACTGATTGAGAGTTGTTAACAAGTTGGTAATGTGACCTGTTGGGTTTTCTTTCAAACATGGTGCAATAGTCTGTGTGACTTGTGACCTGTTGTGTCTTGATGTGACCTGTTGGGGGTTGTAAGCATGGTGCAATAGTGTGTGTGACTTGTGATCTGTTGTATTGATGTGACCTGTTGGGGGGTTGTAAAACATTGTGCAATAGTGCGTGTATGTGTGTGACTTGTGATCTGTTGTGTCTTTATGTGACCTGTTGGGGGGTTGTAAATCATTGTGCTATAGTGTGTGTTTGTGACTTGTGACCTGTTGTGTCTTGATGTGACCTATTCGGGGGTTGTAAAACACTGTGCAATAGTGTATGTGTGTGACTTGTGACCTGTTGTGTCTTGATGTGACCTACTGGGGGGTTGTAAAACATTGTGTAATAGCGTGTGTGTGTGTGTGACTCGTGACGTGTTGTGTCTTGATGTGACCTGTTAGGGGGGTTGTAAAACATTGTGCAACAGTGTCTGGAGAGTAATGTTTCTCACCACAGTGACTGCGGTAATACACATAGTCTGGAGAGTAATGCTTCTCACCACAGTGACTGCGGTACCACACATAGTCTGGAGAGTAATGCTTCTCACCACAGTGACTGCGGTACCACACAGTCTGGAGAGCAATGCTTCTCACCTCAGTGCCTCGCAACTCCGAGGAGAGTCACGAACAATTTGAGGGGTGATGAGACCTGAGGAGCATCGCCACGCTAGTCGGATCAATCCTCAACCCAGGAAGATTAGTACCCAGAACATGTGACGTATATACAAAATTTTAGAGGTAGACATACAGTGCAGAAATATACTATCCTCTCAGCATATGAGAGGCATTTGGGGATGTTCTTACATGTATATAGCGTGTCACTCAGAATTCATCCAATTGTAGTTATTAAGAACCTGAGGCAAAACATATCAGGTGAAGATCAAAATGGTCAGTATGTAATTCCCCAGATAGAGAGCCAAGGCCGCGTCACCACTCTTGGAAAAGACCCGGGCCGGGAGAATACCGGCGAATAAAAAAAAAAAAAACTGAGATTGTAAGTGAAGAGAAAATTTCAGAAGTCTTTGATCGATAATTGGACGCAATATTAGAAAAATTTAAGACAAAATTACAAGATAGGGAAGGTTCGGGGTGGATTATAGATCATATTGAATAATTGAGTTCAGAGTACAACTCGAGTCATATATGGATTACCCGAAGAAGTTGAGCGGTAGACAATATATTTTTGATCCAGAGATAGATGATGGGTTGTGTGTACTGCGCGCTGTTTCCACATATAATTGTCACAAAATGGGCAAGAATTAGTGTGATATATCCAAGCTTGTGAATAGTTGGGGAGGATGTCTTCACCATGCAAAAACTTCTATAGATGAATTTTCCATTACTGGTGACAAGTTAGCATTATTGGAAAAGAAAAATAAGGTTTCATTATATGTTTATCAGCTTAGACAGAGTCAGGATGGGACTTATGTGGCCAGGTGCCGTAAGGGTAATAAGGAATTTAGGAATAATATCATGTGCAAATTATTGATGATTAAGATTTTTGATGGGTACTTCAGAACGATAATGAATAAACAAGGTTATGTTAAGAAATACTGTCATAGTTGTTTAATGAAGTTACATACACAGGAGGAGTTAGTTATAAACAAAGATGGATGTAAGATCAACCAAACCCTCGTATTCCCTCCACAAGAATCAACTCTCCATTTTAAAAATTATAGTTATGCTCATTCTAGCTAAAATATATGTATATGAGTTTATGATTTTGAAAGTTCTCTTGATCGTACATCCCCGGCAGTCAAAACTGAAACACGACATAAAGCCATTGCTTATTGTTACGTAATATTTGATCGGGAAGGAACTGTGATTTCTGTTAAAGGTTAAGAAGGGGAGAACACTGCCACAACTTTGTTGTAAATGTCAATGAAAAATGAGGTGGGATAAAGAGCAGAAGGTATTATGATATCGATATGAATGGGAAAGATGAAGTGCGATTTGATTCGCAAAACACGTGTGAATTATGCTGTGTAACCTTCCTAGATGCAAAATCCAAGTATCGCCACCATGATCACAGGACACAATTCAGTAATTACATCGGAGCATATTGTGTTCCTTGCAATCTGCAATGTAAAGATATGAGAGACAGGCTATTAATGTTTAGTCATAACATGTCCTATGATTTACAGGTAATTTTAAAAGACTTGACACTGAATAAATATGAAATTGAGGATCATTCGAAACAAACACTTAAATTCTTAAGAGTAGACATTGGTTGTGTTAGATTGCAGGATTCTATGAGTTTGTTAAATGTAACTCTTTCCAGTTTAGCAGAACAGCATATCAAGGCAGGTATACGGAAATCATTCTCAAGGATGCACCTAAGGAAGTGATACTCTTATTATGCAAAGGAAAACAGGTGCTGTGTTATGACTATATTGACAGTTTAAAAAAAATCCAGGAAACAAAGTTGCCAAGAGGAAATTTTTAATTCATTGAGAAACAGTCGCATTAGCCAGGAAGATTATGACCATGTTGTGAAAGTTGTCCATTTGGGGGGAATACAAGACTTTACGTGATTACTTGATGTTGTTTCTCAAGACAGATGTGGGATTGTTAGCTGATATCTTCATGGAGTAGCGTAAAACACTTAAAGATATTTATAATTTAGACGTTAGTAATTATATCAGTTTACCATCTTTCATTATGGATGTTTTTTGTTAAAAACAAAAGTAAAATTAGATATGTTATATTCCCATGAATTATATCATCTGATCTCAAAGGGAGACTCAAACAATATACCAAGACGGATAAATTCTTAATTAACCCCAATTTTAATAGAGTGGGATGGGTACTCATATTGTGTATCATGACTTTAATTCATTGTATACCAGTGTTATGGTTGAAGCTCTACCGCAAAATGGTACAAGAAAATTATCGAATGAAGAAAAGATTTGATTTCTTGATTTGTGGTTAACTAACGTATCATGTGAGGGGGATAAAGGTTATTATTGTATTGAATGTGACACCAAACCAGTGAATCCTGAGATAGCTAGACGTACAGTGAACTTCCCTTGATATTATCACACATGAATATATCAGAAGACATGTTATCTCCTTATTCTGAGTCTGTTTTGAAAAATGAAAGTAGAAAGATACCCAAATTTAATACGAAATTAGTGGCTGCCCATCTTCCACAGAAACATTATCTAGTGAGGTTGGAATTACTTCATCTTTTAATGGTTCTTGGGTTGGAGACAGAAAAGGTTCATGCGGTATATGAATATAATCAGGCAAAAACATTAGAGCCCTTCATTAGAACTAATATTGAACAACAAACTACTACACAATGCTCCATCAAGTTTAAGCTGACTAACAATGTCATTTACGGTAAATAATTACTTAATATCACAAAATATGGTGAGACCTATAAATATATTAAGGATGAGAAAAGAATTACTAGAGCTGTCAGTGACCCTTTTTAAAAAATATTAAGTATTTGATCCAAGACAAAGGGATTTGCATATTCACCAAACCAAAATTAACTGGTAATCAACCTGTTTATTTCGTATTATTATTATTGTATTATTTTTGGTATAAAGTCTTAAACTAGCATTATGGAGATGATATAAGACTATTGTACAGTGATACCGAGTCCTAGAATTCAACAGTAAACTGTTGGTAGAATATATGAACTTTCAAATTTGAGTTATGATCATCCATTATATGATAACAGTAGGAAAGGTGAGTTAGGAGAATTGAAATCTAAAATGAGTTATAATATTAATGAGTTGGTGAGTTATAATATTAATGAGTTGGTTGCTCTAAAAGCAAAAATGTATTCTGTGAAGATGACTGGAAGAACAAGTAATGTCAGTAGAGCCATTTCAGGCCATTGTTAACTCATGGTGGTATAAAAATGTTTTCAGAAAAGTTTATAAAGAACTATTGAAGTGTAAGTGTATTAGTAATGTCACAGGAGAGATATGTAAAGATATAAAAGAGAGGATTGTTGGCCTTTGTTGATAAAAGACATCACTTGAACACCAAACATTCCTTGGTTTATAGACACCCTGATGGACACCCTGATGGACACCCTGATGGACACCCTGATGGAAACCTTGATGGACACCCTGATGGACACCCTGATGGACACCCTGACGGACACCCTGATGGACACCCTGATGGAAACCCTGATGGACACCCTGACGGACACCCTGATGGACACCCTGATGGAAACCCTGATGGACACCCTGACGGACACCCTGATGGACACCCTGATGGACACCCTGATGGACACCCTGATGGAAACCCTGATGGACACCCTGATGGACACGCTGATGGACACCCTGATGGACACCCTGATGGACACCCTGATATTCCAGCATGTAAACACAGGAGACTAAACTAATTCCTCGCTGTGTTGTACATAAACAGTTGTGAACAATCCCACTATGATGTATGTAAAAACTGTGATGAAGTTGTAAAAAAGTTGTAAAAATGTGTATACTAGAGAAAATGTATCTTTTTGATGTATTATGTATCATTTGTATTGAAATATGTAACAAATAAAAATTTGTGAAATTAATATGTGTATTCATTTACCACTTGTATTACCACTTATTTGCATGACCTCTGTATTGAATCATCTTTACCTTAATAACTCTAAACATGTGTAACTCCAGAGCACTAAAAACACATAGGTGTTTAGCGCAAAATATGTTATCCAAAGTTAACAAGCAATTTGGTGGTAAAGTATACCAGGGTATTACCTCTAAAAATTGGATCCCAGAGCTGTATTATGACATGTTGGTGTTTACCGTTTGAAATCAAACAATTTGGTTTGATTTCAAACCAAATCAAAATGTTTATCGTAGTGTGACATATTGTTTACCAGAAGTGCGAATATTTACTTATATACGAATTCAAAAATCGAGGTAAAATTCATAGTAAGATATCTCCCCGAGGGTAGAGGAGATATCTTAGTTTGGAAAATTGGGATAGACCAAAAATTTAAAAAAAAATTGAAAAAATTGTCAACACTCGAAAAAATTAAAAATTTGGAAAATTTGGCAGCACCTTCGAAGGAAATTTTGGCAACACTCCCGAGAAACTTTGAAACCCACCATGGAATATGCCCTTAGGGGGTAGCGAGCAGGGTCACGTGGAGGAAAATAAAAAAATGGGGAAAGGGTGGCCGAGGGAGGCGAAAGGGAGTTCTCAAAAAGGAGGGGGCAGAGCCCCCATTCAAAAAAAATTCCTTGCTCTGGCAATTTCCCTACTACTCCTTTTTTTTGAAAGCTTGCAATATATACTTAGTGTATAGTAAATTCTCATCTCAAACATGCTGCTTATTGAAATTTTCCTATAATTTCTTTGTTGTACCATGGAGATAGATCATTCTGTAATATTTAGCTTTTGTCTGAGAATGTGATTATCACTTAATATAGCACGAAAACCTCCATTCATAGCTAACATAGAGATTTTCAGCGTTACATTATTATCTGTCAATATATACAATATACCATGGTATTGCTGTTGTTATTATCCATATCAATGACTGTTTTAGTTATTATTATTATGTTAGGTAGAATTTCTTATGTACATAGAGAACAAACAAAATGTCAGGAAACCATCAGGTAAACTATTGTTCACTTGTTTAAGTCTAGCTTACTGATGTTTGGGTCACGTGATCCAACCTGATGATGGGTCAATAGACTGGCAGTGAAGCAGTCTGCTCCCTGACCTAGCCCTGACTACCAGACTGGCAGTGAAGCAGTCTGCTCCCTGACCTAGCCCTGACTACCAGACTGGCAGTGAAGCAGTCTGCTCCCTGATCTAGCCCTGACTACCAGACTGGCAGTGAAGCAGTCTGCTCCCTGACCTAGCCCTGACTACCAGACTGGCAGTGAAGCAGTCTGCTCCCTGACCTAGTCCTGACTACCAGACTGGCAGTGAAGCAGTCTGCTCCCTGACCTAGTCCTGACTACCAGACTGGCAGTGAAGCAGTCTGCTCCTTGATCTAGCCCAGAGTATCAGACTGACAGTGAAGCAGTCTGCTCCCTGACCTAGTCCTGACTACCAGACTGGCAGTGAAGCAGTCTGCTCCCTGATCTAGCCCTGACTACCAGACTGGCAGTGAAGCAGTCTGCTCCCTGATCTAGCCCTGACTACCAGACTGGCAGTGAAGCAGTCTGCTCCCTGATCTAGCCCTGACTACCAGACTGGCAGTGAAGCAGTCTGCTCCCTGATCTAGCCCTGACTACCAGACTGGCAGTGAAGCAGTCTGCTCCCTGATCTAGCCCTGACTACCAGACTGGCAGTGAAGCAGTCTGCTCCCTGATCTAGCCCTGACTACCAGACTGGCAGTGAAGCAGTCTGCTCCCTGATCTAGCCCTGACTACTGATTGTTACAAAAAACGCGATTTCTAATAAGCTTAAATATCTCCAGTGAATACTAGAAAGGACTGCCCTTCTAGCATCCAGCCTGTTACTGGGTTTTAATAACAAGTAGTCAGTATCCTGGTCCAATTATCCATTAGAATTATATAAGAATTATTAGTGCTTCAGGATTACAACTGGTAGGCTACTAACTAGAGAATTTAAAATTTAATAAATTTACTAACAATCAAGATGTCTAGGAGTACATTATCAAATTAAAATAAATTAATCAATTTAAACAAATTAATAATAATCACTTCTCCTGTGTACAGTAGTATTGTGCTGATGGCACATATCACATTTATACGTCTTAATTACCGTATGGTACATTAACATTTAATAATTCATATATATATACAAATAAGTTTGAGTATATGTAAGTGCTATAAGTAGTTCGCTATGTCTCAAAACTCAACTAGACTTAACTAGTGACTAAGTCCTCACATTAACTAACTTCTTGACCACATGGCAATTAGAACAGCTTGCTTGAACAATAAAACGACTGCTAAGCCCAATAGCAATATAACAAGCAACTGCGACACAGAATCAGGATCAAGGAGATAATATAACGATACTAAGTTGGGACCATCAGCAGATCCTCCACAAAAGTCACAAAACTCCCATACTACTGAATCTAAGTTCAGCTTAAGAAAATTCCCGACTGTGACTCTACACAGATACCAATACAAGTTAGGTCAGAATCTACAGCTCAGGACCTGAGTTGCTCAGAGTGTCTATTCGACACACAACCTCAGTACAACGTCGAAAATCACTAAGTCTAGACAATGTTCTGTGAACGGAGTTCTACAGAACCAACAACAAGAAAGCGACAGAGACGATCTTCCAACAAGGGCCAATAAGGAAGAGTTAGGCACGTCTTGTCAGGAATACGTCCAACCACCAAGAGAATCTAGCCCAGACTGACTACTCCAGGCGAGGTGTGAACACCCCCCCTCTCTGATCACGTGATTGCTCTGTGGATTGTTGCTGCCCAGCAACACCGAGAAGCCGGCAGGGAAGCGAGCAACGAGCGATAATTACAGTAGTTAGACAATCAAGACTTGAATTATGAACACTGAATATATATAAATGTTACATCCTACCTAACAAAAGTAACTAAGTCAAATAATAATATAAAGTAATATATTTACGATTTAGCTATTGTCGCAAATATAAGCAATATAAAATTATATGAAAAGGTAATAGACATTATATACACTGTGACCCATTCAGGGGTCGTAACACTGATCATATATTTGTTGTCCCTTAGATTCACTAAGTTTGAATTTTCTTGAGAATTAGAGTTAAGAGTTGGCTGCTAGTTCACTCAGTATTGTACAGAAGACTGATTTATTCACATTCTCGGGCACTCGAGCAATCTTTAGAGATATATGTCTTTCAGACAAAAACTTGGTATCTATCTTCCTCGTGACAAAATTCAGAGTTGTTGTTAAATTTATGCAGTTGTCTTGTTTAGGTAAAGACTTCGAAGTTTGTAAAGACTCGAATGTAAAGTGTTAAAAGATTAGTCTTCATCGTTAATGTGATATTTCCATATGACCGAAATATATATATATATATATATATATATATATATATATATATATATATATATATATATATATATATATATATATATATATATATATATATATATATATATATGTATATATATATATATATATATATATATATATATATATATATATATATATATATATATATATATATATATATATATATATATATATATATATATATGTCGTGCCGAATAGGCAGAACTTGCCATCTTGGCTTAAATAGCAACGCTCATCTTGCCATATAGGACAAGTGAAAATTTGTGTATGCAATAATTTCGCCAAAATCATTCTGAACCTAACGAAAAAAATATATTTCACTGTGTTTGTTTAGTATTAAATTACTGTAAACAAGTCTAAAATATATACAGTTGGGTTAGGCTAAAATAAATTGTTCTTGTTATAATAAGGTTAGGTAAGTTTTCTAAGATTCTTTTGGTGCAAAATTAAAAATTTTTACATTAACATTAATGAAAAAAATATGTCTTTAAACGTATAAGAGAAAATTTTAGAAAGGACTTAATTTTAAATGAGTTCTTGCTAATTGACCAGTTTTAAATATTCGGCACGACATATATATATATATATATATATATATATATATATATATATATATATATATATATATATATATATATATATATATATATATATATATTATTATCACACCGGCCGACTCCCATCAAGGCAGGGCGGCCCGAAAAAGAAAAACTTTCACCATCATTCACTCCATCACTGTCTTGCCAGAAGGGTGCTTTACACTACAGTTTTTAAACCGCAACATTAACACCCCTCCTTCAGAGTGCAGGCACTGTACTTCCCAACTCCAGGACTCAAGTCCGGCCTGCCGGTTTCCCTGAACCCCTTCATAAATG
The DNA here is from genome assembly GCF_038502225.1 of Cherax quadricarinatus. Taxonomy (NCBI): domain Eukaryota; kingdom Metazoa; phylum Arthropoda; class Malacostraca; order Decapoda; family Parastacidae; genus Cherax; species Cherax quadricarinatus. Next base: position 394,467 of record NW_027195040.1, read on the forward strand.
TTACTTTGCTCACACTCCAACAGCACGTCAAGTATTAAAAACCATTTGTCTTTATTCACTCCTATCAAACACGCTCACGCATGCCTGCTGGAAGTCCAAGCCCCTCGCACACAAAACCTCCTTTACCCCCTCCCTGATACACTCTTGAAGTTATTCTGTTTCGCTCCATTCTCTCTACATGTCCGAACCACCTCAACAACCCTTCCTCAGCCCTCTGGACAACAGTTTTGGTAATCCCGCACCTCCTCCTAACTTCCAAACTACGAATTCTCTGCATTATATTCACACCACACATTGCTCTCAGACATGACATCTCCACTGCCTCCAGCCTTCTCCTCGCTGCAACATTCATCACCCATGCTTCACACCCATATAAGAGCGTTGGTAAAACTATACTCTCATACATTCCTCTCTTTGCCTCCAAGGACAAAGTTCTTTGTCTCCACAGACTCCTAAGTGCACCACTCACCCTTTTCCCCTCATCAATTCTATGATTCACCTCATCTTTCATAGACCCATCCGCTGACACGTCCACTCCCAAATATCTGAATACATTCACCTCCTCCATACTCTCTCCCTCCAATCTGATATCCAATCTTTCATCACCTAATCTTTTTGTTATCCTCATAACCTTACTCTTTCCTGTATTCACCTTTAATTTTCTTCTTTTGCACACCCTACCAAATTCATCCACCAATCTCTGCAACTTCTCTTCAGAATCTCCCAAGAGCATATATATATATATATATATTAAATTCATTACTTAAAGTTTCCTTAAAATAAAACTATTGTACATACAATATTAAGCTATAATATTATGTAAGAAGAGAAGACAAAAACATTGTATTCAAATACTTTAAAATTAAACATAATAAGATTTTAATATTAATGGATTGAGTTTCCTAGTAAAAAAATTGTCGCCCCTAGACTCTAAAAATATATTAAAGCAGCTTTAGATCCAATACCTTGTTGCCTGAGACGGGGAATGTTTGAAATAGACCAAATTCTGAAGTTGTTTATAAAATTCCAAGGAATAAAAAATTGCTCTAAATCCCTTGCTGGCAACATTCTTAAACTAAATAAGAATGATTGAGTCCTTGTTTATTATCGTATGTAAATATTCTTATTTGGTTGTACTTTCTATATCAAAATAATTCACATACATTACGAATTTTAAGGTCCCAGAACATAGGATTCTTGTAGTAAATACAGCATTTGCTACACAGTTAGTGTCTACGATCATTTATTCAGTTCCTACAGTATGTATTTCCTCTGCTAAATAGGTATATTATGTGAAGGTCGCTTCCTTCATGCCTGATAGAGGAGACAGTTATCTCTTTAATGCCCTCCACGATGTTCCCAATTTAGGCGATAATTTCTAAAGGCGCACTATAGAGCTGCCGCCGTAACCCTCAGATAAAAGGCAGCCGCTGGAGGAGCCTCGTAACTTCAAAAGATCTTCGTATTAGCTGCTTTTGACAGATTTAAGATAAATTGTTCATTAAAATTCTAAAAGTAATTCCATACATAAATATAAAAGATCCAACAGCTTTATATACAAGAATATGCGCCACAAGTCTCTCTTCGGCGCATTTCTGCAAATCACATCTCAGCTGCACAGTGCATGATACAGAGCTCCATAGTATAATGACACCGTCCTGTCCATAGTCTAGCAGAACAATATTCACCATGTTATGTGCCACAGTCTTGCTTGTCGATTGCTTGGTATGACTCTTATTTATTTTGTAAAATATAATTTAGAAAACATTTTCAGAGTTGTTGTTAATGCATTCCATCTTAATGCATTTTATTAATTCACTTCTCTCACACCAATGATAATTTTATGTTATTATGGCGCATTTGAACTTTTATTTTTGTTTACAAATAACTCGCACATGTGAGACAAACTTATGACGACGTCTTGGACAATAACCTACTTACACAGAAACCAGAAAGGAAGGGAGCCAGTATATATATACTACTGCTGCTACTACTACTACTATTTCTACCTTTACTATTACTACTACTATTTCTATTTCTACTACTATTATCTCTACTTTCTTCATATTATTTCTAGCATCTGTCTCGTGTCCCCGCCTCATCTCGTATATATACTGGCTCACTTTCCTTCGTGCTTCTGACGACTGAAATGTCGTCATAACTTTCAGTCTCCTATTTCAGGTCTATTTGTGTATTGTTTCATTCATGGCATTATCATGTTATTCTTTTTACTTTTATCTGTCTTCATTCATTTGATTTCTTCTCTACCCAAATCGTCTTCGTCGGTATTTTTGTCTCTGAGAATCCTTAAAATCCTTCGTAGCTCTGGAAGAAATGTAACAAACCTTGAACTTTTTCCAAAATTTTTATTCTACTTTTTGTGACAAGGGTTTTACACCGGCGCTGTCTCCTCTAGCCTCATTTATGGCACGTGCGTTAATTAGACGGATATACCAATATTTACCAGCTCTGTATATGTCACCGGTACTGATGTTGTTTTTATATCGGATCATCAGCAGCTAAACTAATCAGAGAATGAGCCTCGATTTTCGAGGGGCTACGTGCTTCTCAAGCGAAATATTTGGTGTGATGCTCACAACTATATCAGCTACATCAGTCTGGGGAAAACGATGGCAGGTAATATTTGCTGCTGAGAAAGCGCAAATGGTGATGGCCTCTCTTGCACTAAGGAATATCTTTCTTTCTGCTTCTTATCTCATCCGCTAAATCCTGCATTTGTTGAGATGGTATTATAATATACACTTGTTGGTCAGTCACTGAGGATGTACGTATCTTCCTGTGCATTGTTGCTGTCTGCTTCTGTCCTTATCCCATTCCTTTATTTAGGATCCTGTTAAGATAAAGACATGACAAAGAATATAATATTGCAACTCATAAAAAATAAAATACGAGAAGGAAAGGGTCACTGCACATATTTTAAAATACAAAATAGAAAACGTAAGAAGGAAGACAGAGGAAAGACAGAGGAAACCAAGAAACTAAACCACTACTCACCTTTCCTTCCACATTTCTATTCTCAGTCAATCAATAGCTCAATCGTCCACAGCATTATCAGGCGATAAATCATATGAATATTAAGGTTTGGTTCTAAAAGTTAATGAAAGATGTGTCATGCTACGAGTATGTTATGTTATATTTGGCTTGATTATTTGGTGAAGGAAATACAAGACATATAACTTATGTTGTCTTGTGCTGCTCCACTATTTATTCATTTACGACAAGATGTGCAGGCTATTCTACACCTGTGTTGGTAATAAAAGAACTTGCAAACAAAATAAGGAAATATATAGAAAATTGAAAACAAGAGAAAAATGACTTGTAGAGATGTTATGATCTTAAGACGGGAACAAGACTGTTCTGGAGAAACACAGAATACAATAATGTCTCCTGACACACCTAATACCTACAAAAGACAAAGTGAAGAAAAACGTTTAAAGAACTGAACATTACGAGAGTAACACGCTCGTAAACGGTCTCAAACTGAGTACTTAAAGTAAGGCTAGATGTCTCAAGCAATCAGCTATGATTAATGGATTTAGCGCTTCTATTTTATAATAATAATAATATTAATAATAATAATAATAATAATAATAATAATAATAATAATAACAACAATAATAATAATAATAATAATATTATTATTATTATTATTATTATTATTATTATTATTATTATTATTATTATTATTATTATTATTATTATTAATTTCTGGAAAATTAACGTAGCAAAATAATGTTAAATTGAAGAAATCGAGGTGTTGTGATGACTCCTGACAGCTGGTGTTGTGATGATGGCTCCTGACACAGTTGGTGTTGTGGAGATGGCTCCTGACACAGCTGGTGTTGTGGTGATTTTGCCACTAAAGTGTCTAGTTTATTGTGCACCCTATATCCACCCTGTGGACAATAACCAACAGTGGTAAACACATCACTGGTAGCACAGTTAGGAAGTATTTCTTCAGCCACAGAGTAGTCAGTAAGTGGAATAGTTTGGGAAGCGATGTAGTGGAGGCAGGATCCATACATAGCTTTAAGCAGAGGTATGATAAAGCTCACGGCTCAGGGAGAGTGACCTAGTAGCGATCAGTGAAGAGGCGGGGCCAGGAGCTCGGACTCGACCCCCGCAACCTCAACTAGGTGAGTACAACTAGGTGAGTACAGTGCTCTCAGTGGTGCTGACAGTGACAATAACCAACAGTGGTAAACACATCACTGGTAGCACAGTGCTCTCAGTGGTGCTGACAGTGACAATAACCAACAGTGGTAAACACATCACTGGTAGCACAGTGCTCTCAGTGGTGCTGACAGTGACAATAACCATCAGTGTTAAACACATCATTGGTAACACAGTGTTGATGGAAGACAGACAGATAATCAAACCTGGGTTTACGTACATAAATTTCTTCATTTTCATAACAGAGGCCTACCTAATGGGTGGAGCGACACCATGCCCAGCTCTTCTAGGGTAGGGTAGGGTAGGTGCCTGAGCCAGAGCTTGCCTATCCTATCCTACACCCAGTAATCTTACCTACCCCAGGTTCATGGGTCCCGGAGTCCATCTGTGTACCCTCAGATATTCTCCCTTCCCCAATTCCTATCCTACACCCAGTAATCTTATATCTAAGTCTTCCCTTGGTCCATGCGTCCCTTCCCCACATCCTATCCTACACTCAGTAATCTCAACCTTCCCTGAGAATTCATCCGTGGGTCCCCGGACGTCTTCCTTTCCCTTAAAAGTCTGGGTAATGCCTCACCCAGTCCCACCCCAGGTCCGTGGTCAGTAAGTCCTAACACTTTCCTGGGGTCAGCAGTCCCACCCCAGAAACAACACTGACATGAACAACACTGACAGGAACAACACTGACATGAACAACACTGAGAGGAACAACACTGACATGAACAACACTGAGAGGAACAACACTTACATGAACAACACTGAGAGGAACAACACTTACATGAACAACACTGACATGAACAACACTGACAGGAACACCAATGACAGGAACAACGCTGACAGGAACAACACTGGCATGAACCACACTCTCATGAAGAACACTGGCATGAGAAACACTGACATGAACAACACGGACATGAACAACACGGACATGAACGACACTGACATAAACAACACTGACATGAACAACACTGACATGAACAACAACATGAACAACACTGACATGAACGACATTGACGTGAACAACACTGACAGGGACAACACTGGCATGAACCACACTCTCATGAAGAACACTGACATGAACAACACTGACATGAACAACAACATGAACGACACTGACATGAACGACACTGACATGAAAAACACTGACATGAACAACACTGACATGAACAACAACATGAACAACACTGACATGAACGACATTGACATGAACAACACTGACATGAACAACAACATGAACAACAATGACATGAACGACATTGACATGAACAACACTAACATGAACAACACTGACATGAACAACACGGACATGAACGACACTGACATGAACAACACTGACATGAACAACACTGACAGGAACAACACTGGCATGAACAACACTGACAGGAACAACACTGACATGAACAACACTGACATGAACAACACTGACATGAACAACACTGACAGGAACAACACTGGCATGAACAACACTGACAGGAACAACACTGACATGAACAACACTGACAGGAACAACACTGACAGGAACAACACTGACAGGAACAACACTGACATGAACAACACTGACAGGAACAACACTGACAGGAACAACACTGACAGGAACAACACTGACATGAACAACACTGACAGGAACAACACTGACATGAACAACACTGACAGGAACAACACTGACAGGAGCAACACTGACATGAACAACACTGACAGGAACAACACTGACAGGAACAACACTGACATGAGCAACACTGACAGGAACAACACTGACAGGAGCAACACTGACATGAACAACACTGACATGAACAACACTGACAGGAGCAACACTGACAGGAGCAACGCTGACAGGAACAACGCTGACAGGAGCAACGCTGACAGGAACAACACTGACATGAACAACACTGACATGAACAGCACTGACACAAACGACACTGACATGAACAACACTGGCATGAACAACACTGACATGAACAACACTGGCATGAACAACACTGACATTAACAACACTGACATGAACGACACTGAGATGAACAACAGTGACATAAACGAAACTGACATGAACAACACTCACATGAACAACACTCACATGAACAACACTCACATGAACAACACTGACATGAACAACACTGACATGAACAACACTGACGTTAACAACACTGACGTTAACAACACTGACATGAACAACACTGAGATGAACAACACTGACATGAACAACACTGACATGAACAACACTGACATGAACAACACTGACATGAACAACACTGACATGAACAACACTGACATGAACAACACTGACATGAACAACACTGACATGAACAACACTGGCATGAACAACAATGGCATGAACAACACTGACATGAACAACACTGACATGAACAACACTGACATGAACAACACTCACATGAACAACACTCACATGAACAACACTCACATGAACAACACTGACATGAACAACACTGACATGAACAACACTGACATGAACAACACTCACATGAACAACACTCACATGAACAACACTGACATGAACAACACTGACATGAACAACACTGACATGAACAACACTCACATGAACAACACTCACATGAACAACACTCACATGAACAACACTGACATGAACAACACTGACATGAACAACACTCACATGAACAACACTCACATGAACAACACTGACATGAACAACACTGACATGAACAACACTGACATGAACAACACTCACATGAACAACACTCACATGAACAACACTGACATGAACAACACTGACATGAACAACACTCACATGAACAACACTCACATGAACAACACTCACATGAACAACACTCACATGAACAACACTGACATGAACAACACTCACATGAACAACACTCACATGAACAACACTCACATGAACAACACTGACATGAACAACACTGACATGAACAACACTCACATGAACAACACTCACATGAACAACACTGACATGAACAACACTGACATGAACAACACTGACATGAACAACACTCACATGAACAACACTCACATGAACAACACTCACATGAACAACACTGACATGAACAACACTGACATGAACAACACTCACATGAACAACACTCACATGAACAACACTGACATGAACAACACTGACATGAACAACACTGACATGAACAACACTGACATGAACAACACTCACATGAACAACACTGACATGAACAACACTGACATGAACAACACTGACATGAACAACACTCACATGAACAACACTCACATGAACAACACTCACATGAACAACACTCACATGAACAACACTGACATGAACAACACTGACATGAACAACACTCACATGAACAACACTCACATGAACAACACTGACATGAACAACACTGACATGAACAACACTGACGTTAACAACACTGACATGAACAACACTGAGATGAACAACACTGACATGAACAACACTGACATGAACAACACTGACATGAACAACACTGACATGAACAACACTGACATGAACAACACTGACATGAACAACACTGACATGAACAACACTGACATGAACAACACTGACATGAACAACACTGGCATGAACAACAATGGCATGAACAACACTGACATGAACAACACTGACATGAACAACACTGACATGAACAACACTGACATGAACAACACTGACATGAACAACACTGACATGAACAACACTGACATGAACAACACTGACATGAACAACACTGACATGAACAACACTCACATGAACAACACTGGCATGAACAACAATGGCATGAGCAACACTGACATGAACAACACTGACATGAACAACACTGACATGAACAACACTGACATGAACAACACTCACATGAACAACACTCACATGAACAACACTGACATGAACAACACTGACATGAACAACACTGACATGAACAACACTGACATGAACAACACTCACATGAACAACACTGGCATGAACAACAATGGCATGAACAACACTGACATGAACAACACTGACATGAACAACACTGACATGAACAACACTCACATGAACAACACTCACATGAACAACACTGGCATGAACAACAATGGCATGAACAACACTGACATGAACAACACTGACATGAACAACACTGACATGAACAACACTCACATGAACAACACTGACATGAACAACACTGACATGAACAACACTGACATGAACAACACTGACATGAACAACACTCACATGAACAACACTGACATGAACAACACTGACATGAACAACACTCACATGAACAACACTGGCATGAACAACAATGGCATGAAGAACACTGACATGAACAACACTGACATAAACAACACTGACATGAACAACACTCACATGAATAACACTCACATGAACAACACTGACATGACAACACTGACACGAACAACACTGACATGAACAACACTCACATGAACAACACTGGCATGAACAGCAATGGCATGAACAACACTGACATGAACAACACTGACATGAACAACACTGACATGAACAACACTGACATGAACAACACTCACATGAACAACACTCACATGAACAACACTGACATGAACAACACTGACATGAACAACACTGACATGAACAACACTCACATGAACAACACTGGCATGAACAACAATGGCATGAACAACACTGACATGAACAACACTGACATGAACAACACTGACATGAACAACACTCACATGAACAACACTGACATGAACAACACTGACATGAACAACACTGACATGAACAACACTGACATGAACAACACTCACATGAACAACACTGACATGAACAACACTGACATGAACAACACTCACATGAACAACACTGGCATGAACAACAATGGCATGAAGAACACTGACATGAACAACACTGACATAAACAACACTGACATGAACAACACTCACATGAATAACACTCACATGAACAACACTGACATGAACAACACTGACACGAACAACACTGACATGAACAACACTCACATGAACAACACTGGCATGAACAGCAATGGCATGAACAACACTGACATGAACAACACTGACATGAACAACACTGACATGAACAACACTCACATGAACAACACTCACATGAACAACACTGACATGAACAACACTGACATGAACAACACTGACATGAACAACACTCACATGAACAACACTGGTACACAAAAGTTAACTCTGATGAGTGAAGACAAAAACACAGTTATCATCTAAATACTTGATCAAATTGTTTTTATAGTAGTTGATTCATAGCTCCTGGACCTGCTTCATAACTTTTCTTAGCGGTTTTGTTTATTTCTGGTCTACAGGGGCTCATCATATCTATTCTTGAAACTGTGTATGTTGCTTGCCTCCACCACCACCACTTAGTAGAGTAGAATTAGCACCTTAAGACTGGGAAAGTGATAATATATTATGATAGGGAGAATAGTTTAGTGGTACGTCGTCGTAAGTTACTTCTTCCTATGTAATAAGATCCCCTTAATCAGTTTAAATCACAAGCAGAACAACCACTGTGAATAGTCGCCTGAGAATTCGAAGATTTTCCTTACATATAAAGTATCTGTCAATCCAACCTCTGTACCACTGTTACACTCATACAACCTCTATACCACTGTCACACTTATACATCCACTATACCACTGTCACACTCATACAACCACTATACCACTGTCACACGCATACAACCACTATACCACTGTCACACTTATACAACCACTATACCACTGTCACACTCATACAACCACTATACCACTGTCACACTCATACAACCACTATACCACTGTCACACTCATACAACCACTATACCACTGTCACACTCATACAACCACTATACCACTGTCACACTCATACAACCACTATACCACTGTCACACTCATACAACCACTATAACACTGTCACACTCATACAACCACTACTAATATACAACCACTATACCACTGTCACACTCATACAACCACTATACCACTGTCACACTCATACAACCACTATACCACTGTCACACTTATACAACCACTATACCACTGTCACACTCATACAACCACTATACCACTGTCACACTCATACAACCACTATACCACTGTCACACTCATACAACCACTATACCACTGTCACACTCATACAACCACTATACCACTGTCACACTCATACAACCACTACTAATATACAACCACTATACCACTGTCACACTCATACAACCACTATACCACTGTCACACTCATACAACCACTATACCACTGTCACACTCATACAACCACTATACCACTGTCACACTCATACAACCACTATACCACTGTCACACTCATACAATCACTATACCACTGTCACACTCATACAACCACTATACCACTGTCACACTCATACAACCACTATACCACTGTCACACTCATACAACCACTATACCACTGTCACACTCATACAACCACTACTAATATACAACCACTATACCACTGTCACACTCATACAACCACTATACCACTGTCACACTCATACAACCTATATACTACTGTCACACTCATACAACCACTATACCACTGTCACACTCATACAACCTATATACTACTGTCACACTCATACATCCACTACTAATATACAACCACTATACCACTGTCACACTCATACAACCACTATACCACTGTCACACTCATACATCCACTACTAATATACAACCACTATACCACTGTCACACTCATACATCCACTACTAATATACAACCACTATACCACTGTCACACTCATACAACCACTATACCACTGTCACACTCATACAACCACTATACCACTGTCACACTCATACAACCACTATACCACTGTCACACTCATACAACCACTATACCACTGCCACACTCATACAACCTATATACTACTGTCACACTCATACAACCACTATACCACTGTCACACTCATACAACCACTATACCACTGTCACACTCATACAACCACTATACCACTGTCACACTCATACAACCACTATACCACTGTCACACTCATACAACCTATATACTACTGTCACACTCATACAACCACTATACCACTGTCACACTCATACAACCACTACTAATATACAACCACTATACCACTGTCACACTCATACAACCACTATACCACTGTCACACTCATACAACCTATATACTACTGTCACACTCATACAACCACTATACCACTGTCAAACTCATACAACCACTATACCACTGTCACACTCATACAACCACTATACCACTGCCACACTCATACAACCACTATACCACTGTCACACTCATACATCCACTACTAATATACAACCACTATACCACTGTCACACTCATACATCCACTACTAATATACAACCACTATACCACTGTCACACTCATACAACCACTATACCACTGTCACACTCATACAACCACTATACCACTGTCACACTCATACAACCACTATACCACTGTCACACTCATACAACCACTATACCACTGTCACACTCATACAACCACTATACCACTGTCACACTCATACAACCACTATACCACTGTCACACTCATACAACCACTATACCACTGTCACACTCATACAACCACTATACCACTGTCACACTCATACAACCACTATACCACTGTCACACTCATACAACCACTATACCACTGTCACACTCATACAACCACTATACCACTGTCACACTCATACAACCACTATACCACTGTCACACCCTTACAAGCACTCTACCACTGTCACACTCATACAATCTCTATACCACTTTCACACTCATACATCCACTACTAATATACAACCACTATACAACTCTCACACTCATACAACCACTATACAACTCTCACACTCATACAACTACTATACCACTGTCACACTCATACATCCACTACTAATATACAACCACTATACAACTCTCACACTCATACAACCACTATACCACTGTCACTCTCATACATCCACTACTAATATACAACCACTATACCACTCTCACACTCAATCAACAACTATACCACTGTCACACTCATACAACCTCTATACCACTGTCACTCATACATCCACTACTAATATGCAACTTCTATACCACTGTCACTCATACATCCACTACTAATATGCAACTTCTATACCACTGTCACTCATACATCCACTACTAATATACAACCACTATACCACTGCCACACTCATACAACCACTACTAATATACACAAAGATGTCTACACATTCTCATACGTACGTCTATAATTTCTTATACAGCTGCTAAAGTGAATATTACAAAGACAATGAAAAAGACAAGGAAAATTATTACACACACAGGAGCGGTGATTCGGGGCCACGAGCTGAGTCTCGACCCCTGCAGCCACAAATATGTGAGTACACACACAATATACGTTGTCCAGAAACTTGCTCTTGGAATTTAACCCCATCAAATACAAAGTCATGAAAATCGGGGAAGGACAAAGAAGACTGCAGACAGAGTACGGGCTAGGTGGCGAGAGACTGCAAACCTCACTCAAGGAAAATGATCTTGCGGTAAGTATAATACCGAACACATCTCCTGAGGTACTTCAACCAGATACTGCTGCAGCATATGGGCGCCAGGCAAACCCAAGAGCAGCATTCCCACACTTCCGTAAAGAATCGTTCTAGGCTCTGTACACCGTGTACGTCACGCCAATATTGGAACCCACATCTGGTCAAGCTAAGAGGAATGTCCTTCGAAGAAAGGTTAAGGGAAATCGACTTGACACTGGAGGACAGGAGGGATAGAGGGGATATAATAACGACATATAAAATACTGCGAGGAATTGACGAGGTGGACAAAGATAGGATGTTTCAGAGTTGGGACACAGCAACATGGGTTCACAACTGAAAGTTGAGGATTCAGATGAGTTAAAGGGATGTTAGGAAGTATTTCTTCAGTCACAGAGTTGTCAGGAAGTCGAATAGTCTGGAAAATAACGCATTTTAGGCAGGATTCATACATAGTTTTTAAGATGAGGAATGATGTAGCTCATGGAGCAGCGAGAATGACCTAGTAGCGACCAGTAAAGAGGCGGGGCCAGGAGCTATGGTTCAACCCTTGCAACCACAATTAGGTGAATACGCACACACACACACACACACACACACACACACACACACACACACACACACACACACACACACACACACACACACACACACACACACACACACACACACACACACACACACACACACAAAACTCCAGTAATGTAAAAAAAATCTTCAAATTCAGAGATTCGCCATCTTGACAAAAATAATTTCAGCTGCCAGTCTTATAACTTAGCTGTTCTTTTATTTTCTAGTAAGTTCTTGTACTGTTGCAATACTGTACTGCTGTTGTATGGTACTTGTGTGTTACTGTACTGCTGTTGTATGGTACTTGTGTGTTTCTGTACTGCTGTTGTACGGTACTTGTGTGTTACTGTACTGCTGTTGTATGGTACTTGTGTGTTACTGTACTGTTGTTGTACGGTACTTGTGTGTTACTGTACTGTTGTTGTATGGTACTTGTGTGTTACTGTACTGCTGTTGTATGGTACTTGTGTGTTACTGTACTGCTGTTGTACGGTACTTGTGTGTTACTGTACTGTTGTTGTATGGTACTTGTGTGTTACTGTACTGCATTTGTATGGTACTTGTGTGTTACTGTACTGCTGTTGTACGGTACTTGTGTGTTACTGTACTGCTGTTGTACGGTACTTGTGTGTTACTGTACTGCTGTTGTATGGTACTTGTGTGTTACTGTACTGTTGTTGCATGGTACTTGTGTGTTACTGTACTGCTGTTGTATGGTACTTGTGTGTTACTGTACTGCTGTTGTACGGTACTTGTGTGTTACTGTACTGCTGTTGTATGGTACTTGTGTGTTACTGTACTGTTGTTGTATGGTACTTGTGTGTTACTGTACTGCTGTTGTATGGTACTTGTGTGTTACTGTACTGCTGTTGTACGGTACTTGTGTGTTACTGTACTGCTGTTGTATGGTACTTGTGTGTTACTGTACTGCTGTTGTACGGTACTTGTGTGTTACTGTACTGCTGTTGTATGGTACTTGTGTGTTACTGTACTGTTGTTGTACGGTACTTGTGTGTTACTGTACTGTTGTTGTATGGTACTTGTGTGTTACTGTACTGCTGTTGTATGGTACTTGTGTGTTACTGTACTGTTGTTGCATGGTACTTGTGTGTTACTGTACTGCTGTTGTATGGTACTTGTGTGTTACTGTACTGCTGTTGTATGGTACTTGTGTGTTACTGTACTGCTGTTATATGGTACTTGTGTGTTACTGTACTGTTGTTGTATGGTACTTGTGTGTTACTGTACTGCTGTTGTATGGTACTTGTGTGTTACTGTACTGCTGTTGTACGGTACTTGTGTGTTACTGTACTGCTGTTGTATGGTACTTGTGTGTTACTGTACTGCTGTTGTATGGTACTTGTGTGTTACTGTACTGCTGTTGTATGGTACTTGTGTGTTACTGTACTGCTGTTGTATGGTACTTGTGTGTTACTGTACTGCTGTTGTACGGTACTTGTGTGTTACTGTACTGTTGTTGTATGGTACTTGTGTGTTACTGTACTGCTGTTGTACGGTACTTGTGTGTTACTGTACTGCTGTTGTATGGTACTTGTGTGTTACTGTACTGTTGTTGTATGGTACTTGTGTGTTACTGTACTGTTGTTGTATGGTACTTGTGTGTTACTGTACTGTTGTTGTATGGTACTTGTGTGTTACTGTACTGCTGTTGTATGGTACTTGTGTGTTACTGTACTGCTGTTGTATGGTACTTGTGTGTTACTGTACTGCTGTTGTATGGTACCTGTGTGTTACTGTACTGCTGTTGTATGGTACTTGTGTGTTACTGTACTGCTGTTGTATGGTACTTGTGTGTTACTGTACTGCTGTTGTACGGTACTTGTGTGTTACTGTACTGCTGTTGTATGGTACTTGTGTGTTACTGTACTGCTGTTGTACGGTACTTGTGTGTTACTGTACTGCTGTTGTATGGTACTTGTGTGTTACTGTATTGTTGTTGTATGGTACTTGTGTGTTACTGTACTGTTGTTGTATGGTACTTGTGTGTTACTGTACTGCTGTTGTACGGTACTTGTGTGTTACTGTACTGCTGTTGTATGGTACTTGTGTGTTACTGTACTGCTGTTGTATGGTACTTGTGTGTTACTGTACTGCTGTTGTATGGTACTTGTGTGTTACTGTACTGTTGTTGTATGGTACTTGTGTGTTACTGTACTGTTGTTGTATGGTACTTGTGTGTTACTGTACTGTTGTTGTATGGTACTTGTGTGTTACTGTACTGCTGTTGTATGGTACTTGTGTGTTACTGTACTGCTGTTGTATGGTACTTGTGTGTTACTGTACTGCTGTTGTATGGTACTTGTGTGTTACTGTACTGCTGTTGTATGGTACTTGTGTGTTACTGTACTGCTGTTGTATGGTACTTGTGTGTTACTGTACTGCTGTTGTATGGTACTTGTGTGTTACTGTACTGCTGTTGTACGGTACTTGTGTGTTACTGTACTGTTGTTGTATGGTACTTGTGTGTTACTGTACTGCTGTTGTACGGTACTTGTGTGTTACTGTACTGCTGTTGTATGGTACTTGTGTGTTACTGTACTGCTGTTGTATGGTACTTGTGTGTTACTGTACTGCTGTTGTATGGTACTTGAGTGTTTCTGTATTGTTCTGTGTTACTTGTGTGTTACTGTACTGCAGTTGTATGGTACTTGAGTGTTTCTGTATTGTTCTGTGTTACTTATGTGTTACTGTACTACTGTTGTATGGTACTTGTGTGTTTCTGTATTGTTCTGTGTTACTTGTGTGTTACTGTACTGCTGTTGTATGGTACTTGTGTGTTTCTGTATTGTTCTGTGTTACTTGTGTGTTACTGTACTGCTGTTGTACGGTACTTGTGTGTTTCTGTATTGTTCTGTGTTACTTGTGTGTTACTGTACTGCTGTTGTATGGTACTTGAGTGTTTCTGTATTGTTCTGTGTTACTTGTGTGTTACTGTACTGCTGTTGTATGGTACTTGTGTGTTACTGTATTGTTCTGTGTTACTTGTGTGTTACTGTACTGCTGTTGTATGGTACTTGTGTGTTACTGTACTGCTGTTGTATGGTACTTGTGTGTTACTGTACTGCTGTTGTATGGTACTTGTGTGTTACTGTACTGTTGTTGTATGGTACTTGTGTGTTACTGTACTGTTGTTGTATGGTACTTGTGTGTTACTGTACTGTTGTTGTATGGTACTTGTGTGTTACTGTACTGTTGTTGTATGGTACTTGTGTGTTACTGTACTGTTGTTGTATGGTACTTGTGTGTTACTGTACTGCTGTTGTATGGTACTTGTGTGTTACTGTACTGCTGTTGTATGGTACTTGTGTGTTACTGTACTGCTGTTGTATGGTACTTGTGTGTTACTGTACTGTTGTTGTATGGTACTTGTGTGTTACTGTACTGCTGTTGTATGGTACTTGTGTGTTACTGTACTGCTGTTGTATGGTACTTGTGTGTTACTGTACTGCTGTTGTATGGTACTTGTGTGTTACTGTACTGTTGTTGTATGGTACTTGTGTGTTACTGTACTGTTGTTGTATGGTACTTGTGTGTTACTGTACTGCTGTTGTATGGTACTTGTGTGTTACTGTACTGCTGTTGTATGGTACTTGTGTGTTACTGTACTGCTGTTGTATGGTACTTGTGTGTTACTGTACTGTTGTTGTATGGTACTTGTGTGTTCCTGTACTGCTGTTGTATGGTACTTGTGTGTTACTGTACTGTTGTTGTATGGTACTTGTGTGTTACTGTACTGTTGTTGTATGGTACTTGTGTGTTACTGTACTGCTGTTGTATGGTACTTGTGTGTTACTGTACTGCTGTTGTATGGTACTTGTGTGTTTCTGTATTGTTCTGTGTTACTTGTGTGTTACTGTACTGCTGTTGTATGGTACTTGTGTGTTTCTGTATTGTTCTGTGTTACTTGTGTGTTACTGTACTGCTGTTGTATGGTACTTGTGTGTTACTGTATTGTTCTGTGTTACTTGTGTGTTACTGTACTGCTGTTGTATGGTACTTGTGTTACTGTACTGCTGTTGTATGGTACTTGAGTGTTTCTGTATTGTTCTGTGTTACTTGTGTGTTACTGTACTGCTGTTGTATGGTACTTGTGTGTTTCTGTATTGTTCTGTGTTACTTGTGTGTTACTGTACTGCTGTTGTATGGTACTTGAGTGTTTCTGTATTGTTCTGTGTTACTTGTGTGTTACTGTACTGCTGTTGTATGGTACTTGAGTGTTTCTGTATTGTTCTGTGTTACTTGTGTGTTACTGTACTGCTGTTGTATGGTACTTGAGTGTTTCTGTATTGTTCTGTGTTACTTGTGTGTTACTGTACTGCTGTTGTATGGTACTTGTGTGTTACTGTATTGTTCTGTGTTACTTGTGTGTTACTGTACTGCTGTTGTATGGTACTTGAGTGTTTCTGTATTGTTCTGTGTTACTTGTGTGTTACTGTACTGCTGTTGTATGGTACTTGAGTGTTTCTGTATTGTTCTGTGTTACTTTTGTGTTACTGTACTGCTGTTGTATGGTACTTGAGTGTTTCTGTATTGTTCTGTGTTACTTGTGTGTTACTGTACTGATGTTGTATGGTACTTGTGTGTTTCTGTATTGTTCTGTGTTACTTGTGTGTTACTGTACTGCTGTTGTATGGTACTTGAGTGTTTCTGTATTGTTCTGTGTTACTTGTGTGTTACTGTACTGCTGTTGTATGGTACTTGTGTGTTACTGTACTGTTCTGTGTTACTTGTGTGTTACTGTACTGCTGTTGTATGGTACATGAGTGTTTCTGTATTGTTCTGTGTTACTTGTGTGTTACTGTACTGCTGTTGTATGGTACTTGAGTGTTTCTGTATTGTTCTGTGTTACTTTTGTGTTACTGTACTGCTGTTGTATGGTACTTGTGTGTTACTGTATTGTTCTGTGTTACTGTACTGCTGTTGTATGGTACTTGTGTGTTACTGTATTGTTCTGTGTTACTTGTGTGTTACTGTACTGCTGTTGTATGGTACTTGAGTGTTTCTGTATTGTTCTGTGTTACTTGTGTGTTACTGTACTGCTGTTGTATGGTACTTGAGTGTTTCTGTATTGTTCTGTGTTACTTGTGTGTTACTGTACTGCTGTTGTATGGTACTTGAGTGTTTCTGTATTGTTCTGTGTTACTTGTGTGTTACTGTACTGCTGTTGTATGGTACTTGAGTGTTTCTGTATTGTTCTGTGTTATTTGTGTGTTACTGTACTGCTGTTGTATGGTACTTGAGTGTTTCTGTGTTGTTCTGTGTTACTTGTGTGTTACTGTACTGCTGTTGTATGGTACTTGAGTGTTTCTGTGTTGTTCTGTGTTACTTGTGTGTTACTGTACTGCTGTTGTATGGTACTTGAGTGTTTCTGTGTTGTTCTGTGTTACTTGTGTGTTACTGTACTGCTGTTGTGTGGTACTTGAATGTTTCTGTATTGTTCTGTGTTACTTGTGTGTTACTGTACTGCTGTTGTATGGTACTTGAGTGTTTCTGTATTGTTCTGTGTTACTTGTGTGTTACTGTACTGCTGTTGTATGGTACTTGTGTGTTACTGTATTGTTCTGTGTTACTTGTGTGTTACTGTACTGCTGTTGTATGGTACTTGAGTGTTTCTGTATTGTTCTGTGTTACTTGTGTGTTACTGTACTGCTGTTGTATGGTACTTGAGTGTTTCTGTATTGTTCTGTGTTACTTGTGTGTTACTGTACTGCTGTTGTATGGTACTTGAGTGTTTCTGTATTGTTCTGTGTTACTTGTGTGTTACTGTACTGCTGTTGTATGGTACTTGAGTGTTTCTGTATTGTTCTGTGTTACTTGTGTGTTACTGTACTGCTGTTGTATGGTACTTGAGTGTTTCTGTATTGTTCTGTGTTACTTGTGTGTTACTGTACTGCTGTTGTATGGTACTTGAGTGTTTCTGTATTGTTCTGTGTTACTTGTGTGTTACTGTACTGCTGTTGTATGGTACTTGAGTGTTTCTGTATTGTTCTGTGTTACTTGTGTGTTACTGTACTGCTGTTGTATGGTACTTGAGTGTTTCTGTATTGTTCTGTGTTACTTGTGTGTTACTGTACTGCTGTTGTATGGTACTTGAGTGTTTCTGTATTGTTCTGTGTTACTTGTGTGTTACTGTACACATTTCTGTACAGTAATACTGTTTTTTATGAATTACTGAAGTGATTTTGTTTTTTATTATACTGTTGTACAGTTATAGCATATTAGTTTACTGTTATAACATATTAGTGTACTGTTTGAGCATATTAGTGTACTGTTTTAACATATTAATGTACTGTTTTAGTATATTACTATAATGTTTTTTTATGATTCCGTACTGTTGTTGTGTGTTGGATTACCGTTGGTTTTTGTTAACGTGTTGTTGTTCTGTATTTCTGCGTTGTATTTTGTGGTTTACTGTACCATTTTTATTAGTTACTTTATTGTTCTTACTTTTTACTTTACTCTTCTTCTATGTTGCCATAATTGTATGTTGATATAGTGTTGCTCTATGTTGCTGCACTTTTCTGCCAGACCTTCCTTAACTGACTCTCCTAAATTGACATTTATATCTCCGAAAACAATTATGTTGATTCAGAATTCACAAAATATTCACTGAGTACTTCTCAGTATCTATAGTCTTCTCTCGTCCACACTTATCTCCACTATATGAATTAATACAAATATTGCTATAAACAACACACACGCAATAAAATGATAACTCTCTGGTAATACAGTTGACCATCATGGTAGCCTCGATCTGTTGGCAAAAAAGATATCAACAGACTATTAAGCTTCTTGGCAAATTCGCCTCTTTGTTAATATCTTCTGTACTGTTGTTATATTACATGTTGCTGTACTGTACATTTGCAACCCTGGCAACAACAGCAGCAACAACAACAACAATGTCTTTTGTAAAAAATTTTGCTAAGCTATGTTCATCCACACATTCCCTTCCCTTTTTAATTGATGTCTGTCTGTTATTACATAAATTTTGTGTTCCCGTCACTGTGTCAGTCACAGTTCTGTCATATACACTGTCTGCTATACTGTCTAGTTTACTTAAAAAATAGTTTATAAGTATACTGAGTCCGGGTGTTTTTGAACAGTATTATAAGTGAAGGAAGACATGAAAGTTAGACTTGCTAAGAAACATCACAATGAAAACGTTTTAGTTATTCTTGTCTGTTTAAAAATAAAATAAAAAAAAATAAAATCTTCACGTTTCATTTTAGTTTTTGTAAATAACTTATACAGTAATGTAAAATTCAGAATACAGTTATGTAGATAGACATAATAACTTGAAAAACATAAATGTTGCTCATAATGAAATAAATAAAAATACATTTGATTATTATACTCGAGTTTTTATTAAATTTATTTAAAAAAATTATTTTTAATAATCTTATTAAAACCTTAGTGTTTCCTCTAATAAATAATTAACTATCATTTAGTAATTGTCTATATTATTAATTATATTCATAGTGTTACATTTTCTGGATATTATAATTAATGTTAAAGTTAACAGTAGTTGTTGTACTTACAAACTTCTTCCTGAAGTTCACAATGATCCTTTAAGACAATATTTGTAAAGAAATATTTCATGCATTCATTTTATCCACTATTTCTTCTACAACTTAATTCTTTAGACTTCGTACCACTGATAAGAGAATAAGAATGAAGGAGCACTGCAGCAGGCCTACTGGCCCATACCAGGCAAGACCATCTCAAAACCAACCATTCCAACCTTCATATTTCTCCAAGCTAACAAACCTTTCACACTCCTTTACTGATCTAACATATTTTTAAATTTTCCGAAGATTTTATTCCCTATGACCCAACTTGGTAGATTGTTACGTTCATCCACAACTCTGAAAACCCGTACTTTCTAATTTCTTTCTAATTCTAAATTTATTAAATTTATATTCGCTATTTCGAGATCTTTCTACATTCATTTTCCTCGGAACTTTATTTATATTGCCTTTGTTTATGTTTCCACGTAAATACCTATATGTTATCTCCTCTTATTTTACGTCTCTGGAGAGAGTGAAGCTTCAAGGCTCTCAGTCTGTCCTAGTATATAAAATGCTTCATATTACGAATGTTCTCCACTGCATTTACATCTATTCTCTAGTATGGCGACCAGAACTGAGCTGGTTAATCTAAGTGAGTGTTGATAAATGGTTCAGAGAACCCACAAGTTGATTATTTAAACACATGTGCAACACGTGGGTATCTTTATTGTGGAAATGTTCCGCCACTCAGTGGTTTCATCAGTCCAATACAAAGAAGAATAGTGAAGATCAGAAGGAGTTTCAGGCAATCAGTCCCTCAGCCTGGAGTCAATGTAATCAGTCCATAAGTCTTGAAAAGAATATAGAATATGCGCGAAGAAGGGACTTACATACATCAGACATATAACACTATATAAGAACCTTCTTCGCTCATATTCTGTATTCTTTTCAATGTTGATGGACTGATTACATCGACTCCAGATTGAAGGACTGATTACCTAAAACTCCTTCTAATCTTCACCATTTTTCTCTGTATTGGACTGATGAAGCTGCTGTGTGACGAAATGTTTTCACAGTAAGCATACCGAAGTGTTGCACATGTGTCTAATTT
The DNA here is from genome assembly GCF_038502225.1 of Cherax quadricarinatus. NCBI lineage: Eukaryota > Metazoa > Arthropoda > Malacostraca > Decapoda > Parastacidae > Cherax > Cherax quadricarinatus. The sequence continues at coordinate 416,315 of NW_027195040.1, forward strand.
ATCATACTCTATGTGAGATCTTACTGGTGATGTATAGAGCTGTAAAGTAACTTTTGAACTCATGTTACTTAAACTTTTTACTATAAATCCAAGTAATCTGATAAACGTATTGCACACATTAGCACCGTTGTCTTAACTTCATATTTCTGCGTACAATAACTCCCATAATGGATATTTATCAGAGACATTAACAATAAGACGTGTTATCCAGGCTTCAGAATTATCTGCCAAAATTCTTTTTGTCCCAAGATCAGGTCTCCCGAATTGAGAGATTATTATTTTCCCAAAGAGTTTTTGTTTAATGTTTGTGACGGTCATTGTTGTTTATGTTAACAAAAAAATGGTGAAAGAAACAAAGCTGTAAAAGAATTATTAAGAGAGAAAGTTTTATTAAATAATTTATTTACTTAGGGTAATTCACTACATTTATAAGGAGTATTCACAAGAGTTTCGTCTTAGTTTCATACACAACTTTATATCTTACTTTGAAGGTCTTTCGATTACTATAAACTGGTATATTTTGATAGTGAACACTATTATGCTTACTACTGATGATAATGTAATGATAGTGACTGCAACCCAGTTGGAAATTAATCCTTAATATTTGAAACTTCTATACCCACTGAACCCACAGTGACGTCACTGCTGTTGGAAGACCTGAAACAACCGTCGCTACTAAATTAACAGTGACATCAGCTTTATTTAGGAAAACCTTAAAACTGTCGTAACTACTGAAACATTATATAGAAACTTATTCTGTATAATTATATAGCGCCATTCATTACATCTTTTTTCTGGTAAACAGACAAGAATAACTAACTACATAAATGCTTTGTTGTAAAGCACATGACTTATGTACAGTAAAACAAGATATCACAGCATAAAACAGCAATATAGAAGATAGTATTATTATTATTATTATTATAATCAAGGGGGAAGCGCTAAACCCGGAGGATTATACAGCGCCTGAGGGGGGGATTTGGAAGGCATTCAGGCTTAATTCGGGGAACTGGAGCACAGATCCAATTCCCTAAATCAAGAGCCCCTCACCAACATCAAGGAACCTTCCTTGAGGGGATAGAAGATAGTAACAATGCAACAAAATAGCCAGGTTGTGGGAATGGCTGGCAAAATCTTTTTTGTCAGCAGAACAAGACTGTGATGGACGATTTTATTTTCATAGTGTTACTAATATTTGTTGTGCACCGCAGATAACGATAAATATATTAGAACTGTATAATGGAGGTAAGTGTAGATGAGAAAACTAGATCCTGGGAGATGCTGAGTGAATGTGTTGGCAACCTTAGTTATGTTGTGACATGAATGTGTTGGCAACCTTAGTTATGTTGTGACATGAATGTGTTGGCAACCTTAGTTATGGTGTGACATGAATGTGTTGGCAACCTTAGTTATGGTGTGACATGAATGTGTTGGCAACCTTAGTTATGGTGTGACATGAATGTGTTGGCAACCTTAGTTATGGTGTGACATGAATGTGTTGGCAACCTTAGTTATGTTGTGACATGAATGTGTTGGCAACCTTAGTTATGTTGTGACATGAATGTGTTGGCAACCTTAGTTATGTTGTGACATGAATGTGTTGGCAACCTTAGTTATGGTGTGACATGAATGTGTTGGCAACCTTAGTTATGTTGTGACATGAATGTGTTGGCAACCTTAGTTATGGTGTGACATGAATGTGTTGGCAACCTTAGTTATGGTGTGACATGAATGTGTTGGCAACCTTAGTCATGTTGTGACATGAATGTGTTGGCAACCTTAGTCATGTTGTGACATGAATGTGTTGGCAACCTTAGTTATGGTGTGACATGAATGTGTTGGCAACCTTAGTTATGGTGTGACATGAATGTGTTGGCAACCTTAGTCATGTTGTGACATGAATGTGTTGGCAACCTTAGTTATGGTGTGACATGAATGTGTTGGCAACCTTAGTTATGGTGTGACATGAATGTGTTGGCAACCTTAGTCATGTTGTGACATGAATGTGTTGGCAACCTTAGTCATGTTGTGACATGAATGTGTTGGCAACCTTAGTCATGTTGTGACATGAATGTGTTGGCAACCTTAGTCATGTTGTGACATGAATGTGTTGGCAACCTTAGTTATGGTGTGACATGAATGTGTTGGCAACCTTAGTTATGGTGTGACATGAATGTGTTGGCAACCTTAGTTATGGTGTGACATGAATGTGTTGGCAACCTTAGTTATGGTGTGACATGAATGTGTTGGCAACCTTAGTTATGGTGTGACATGAATGTGTTGGCAACCTTAGTTATGGTGTGACATGAATGTGTTGGCAACCTTAGTTATGTTGTGACATGAATGTGTTGGCAACCTTAGTTATGGTGTGACATGAATGTGTTGGCAACCTTAGTTATGGTGTGACATGAATGTGTTGGCAACCTTAGTTATGGTGTGACATGAATGTGTTGGCAACCTTAGTTATGTTGTGACATGAATGTGTTGGCAACCTTAGTTATGTTGTGACATGAATGTGTTGGCAACCTTAGTTATGGTGTGACATGAATGTGTTGGCAACCTTAGTTATGTTGTGACATGAATGTGTTGGCAACCTTAGTTATGGTGTGACATGAATGTGTTGGCAACCTTAGTTATGTTGTGACATGAATGTGTTGGCAACCTTAGTTATGTTGTGACATGAATGTGTTGGCAACCTTAGTTATGGTGTGACATGAATGTGTTGGCAACCTTAGTTATGGTGTGACATGAATGTGTTGGCAACCTTAGTCAAGGTGTGACATGAATGTGTTGGCAACCTTAGTTATGGTGTGACATGAATGTGTTGGCAACCTTAGTTATGGTGTGACATGAATGTGTTGGCAACCTTAGTTATGGTGTGACATGAATGTGTTGGCAACCTTAGTTATGGTGTGACATGAATGTGTTGGCAACCTTAGTTATGGTGTGACATGAATGTGTTGGCAACCTTAGTTATGGTGTGACATGAATGTGTTGGCAACCTTAGTTATGGTGTGACATGAATGTGTTGGCAACCTTAGTCATGGTGTGACATGAATGTGTTGGCAACCTTAGTTATGGTGTGACATGAATGTGTTGGCAACCTTAGTTATGGTGTGACATGAATGTGTTGGCAACCTTAGTTATGGTGTGACATGAATGTGTTGGCAACCTTAGTTATGGTGTGACATGAATGTGTTGGCAACCTTAGTTATGGTGTGACATGAATGTGTTGGCAACCTTAGTTATGGTGTGACATGAATGTGTTGGCAACCTTAGTTATGGTGTGACATGAATGTGTTGGCAACCTTAGTTATGGTGTGACATGAATGTGTTGGCAACCTTAGTTATGGTGTGACATGAATGTGTTGGCAACCTTAGTTATGGTGTGACATGAATGTGTTGGCAACCTTAGTTATGGTGTGACATGAATGTGTTGGCAACCTTAGTTATGGTGTGACATGAATGTGTTGGCAACCTTAGTTATGGTGTGACATGAATGTGTTGGCAACCTTAGTTATGGTGTGACATGAATGTGTTGGCAACCTTAGTTATGGTGTGACATGAATGTGTTGGCAACCTTAGTTATGGTGTGACATGAATGTGTTGGCAACCTTAGTTATGGTGTGACATGAATGTGTTGGCAACCTTAGTTATGGTGTGACATGAATGTGTTGGCAACCTTA
>NW_027195040.1:430000-450000 GCF_038502225.1 Cherax quadricarinatus
TCTGGTCACATTGCCTTTGAGGTATCGATGTCCCTTAGCAGTTTCTTCACCTCCTCCTCATCTGTATGTATGTCGTCCAACACTTGTTGGTGTATTCCTTGTTGGTGTCCCCATCTGGTCTGTCCCCCCAGAGTCCTTCCTGTCTCTACTGTAAATACTTCCTTAAATCTCGTGTTGAGCTCCTCACATACCTCTTGATCGTTTCTTGTGAGTTCTCCACCTTCTTTCCTCAGCCTTATCACCTGGTCCTTGACTGTTGTCTTCCTCCTAATGTGGCTATACAGCAGTTTCGGGTCAGATTTGACTTTCGATGCTATGTCGTTTTCATACTGTCGCTGGGCCTCCCTCCTTATCTGCGCATACTCGTTTCTGGCTCTTCTACTAATCTCCTTGTTTTCCTGGGTCCTATGCCTCCTGTACCTTTTCCATTCTCTGTTGCACTTAGTTTTTGCCTCCCTACACCTTCGGGTAAACCAAGGACTCGTTTTGGTCTTCCTATTATTTCTGTTTCCCTTGGGAACAAAACTTTCCTCTGCCTCCTTGCACTTTGTTGCCACATATTCCATCATCTCGTTTACTGATTTTCCTACCATTTCTCTGTCCCACTGAACCTCCTGCAGGAAGTTTCTCATACCTGTGTAGTCCCCCCTTTTATAGTTTGGCCTGTCCCCTTCAGTTCCTGTTACCTTCTCCACTTGTAACTCTACTATATAGTCAAAACTCAGAACCACATGATCGCTAGCTCCAAGGGGCCTCTCGTAAGTGATGTCCTCGATGTCTGAACTGCTCAGGGTGAACACAAGATCCAGTCTTGCTGGCTCATCCTCCCCTCTCTCTCTGGTTGTGTCCCTGACATGTTGATGCATGAGGTTTTCAAGTACCACATCCAACATCTTGGCTCTCCATGTTTCGGGACCCCCATGTGGCTCCAGGTTTTCCCAGTCGATCTCCCTGTGTGTGTGTGTGTGTGTGCGTGTGTGTGTGTGTGTGTGCGCGCGCGCGTGTGTGTGTGCGTGTGTGTGTGTGTGTGTGTGTGTGTGTGTGCGTGTGTGTGTGTGTGTGTGTGTGAGTGCGCGTGTGTGTGTGTGCGTGTGTGTGTGTGTTTGTGCTCACCTATATTTTTTCGCAGTTTTCAATACTTCGTTATTTTGATTTCAGTGTTTGGAATTTTGCGTTGTAACAATGACCTTATTGACCTTCACCATTTGTTTTACATTCAATCTTCCATCACCAACAATCCTTTTTTACAGTGACAAGGGAAGCTTCCCCAGCACCAGCTGTACAATTACTGCTTTAACTTGCAGCTACACTACAATGTACTTTACGGCTCACATGCATTTTTTCAGCATTATTTTTCGCTGGAATGACAGACAGAAAATCACTAATTGTTTGGAGCTGACACACAAGCACATATATGACCTTCTTAACACAAGAACCGGGAATGCAATGACCACAAAGAGATGCAGTGATCTCTCTGTTATACTTAGTAACAAAAGATATTCTTACATATAATAACACCAAAGATATAAATAACACACTGTTATACATAGTAACAGCAGAATTGAGAGGATCATAGTGTTATTCATAGTAACACCAGAGATACAAAGATTACGTTATTATACATAGTAATACCTGAGATAGAGTGATCACATTGTTGTACATTGTAACACCAGAGATAGAGTAATCAAGTTGTTATACATAGTAACACCAGATACAATGATCAAGCTGTTATACACAGCAAAAACATAAAAAATTAAACAAATATAACACATAAAAGGATCAGATGTAAAACAGATAGCCTGACTGATCCAGGTTTACAGGGATACAATGATCACATGTAATAACATGACAGGACACACACATTACCTTGTGACCTCCCCTCTTATTATATCTACCTTCATATATTGATATTATAACACTTGTGTTGTAATATCATATATGGGCAGTGCTGTATAGAGTTGCCCTTACAACACATACACTCATCACTCATTAACACTGTTATAATGTGTTCCTCACTCACATACACACTCAGCACTAACAGTGTTATAATGTGTTCTTCACTCACACACTCAGCACTAACAGTGTTATAATGTGTTCTTCACTCACACACTCAGCACTAACAGTGTTATAATGTGTTCTTCACTCACACACTCAGCACTAACAGTGTTATAATGTGTTCTTCACTCACACACTCAGCACTAACAGTGTTATAATGTGTTCTTCACTCACACACTCAGCACTAACAGTGTTATAATGTGTTCTTCACTCACACACTCAGCACTAACAGTGTTATAATGTGTTCTTCACTCACACACTCAGCACTAACACTGTTATAATGTGTTCTTCACTCACACACTCAGCACTAACACTGTTATAATGTGTTCTTCACTCACACACTCAGCACTAACACTGTTATAATGTGTTCTTCACTCACACACTCAGCACTAACACTGTTATAATGTGTTCTTCACTCACACACTCAGCACTAACACTGTTATAATGTGTTCTTCAATCACACACTCAGCACTAACACTGTTATAATGTGTTCTTCACTCACACACTCAGCACTAACAGTGTTATAATGTGTTCTTCACTCACACACTAAGCACTAACGCTGTTATAATGTGTTCTTCACTCACACACTCAGCACTAACACTGTTATAATGTGTTCTTCACTCACACACTCAGCACTAACACTGTTATAATGTGTTCTTCACTCACACACTCAGCACTAACACTGTTATAATGTGTTCTTCACTCACACACTCAGTACTAGCACTGTTATAATGTGTTCTTCACTCACACACTCAGCACTAACGCTGTTATAATGTGTTCTTCACTCACACACTCAGTACTAGCACTGTTATAATGTGTTCTTCACTGACACACTCAGTACTAACGCTGTTATAATGTGTTCTTCACTCACACACTCAGCACTAACTCTGTTATATGTTCTTCACACACACACTCAGCACTAACACTGTTATAATGTGTTCTTCACTCACACACTCAGCACTAATAATGTTATAATGTGTTCTTCACTCACACAGTACTAACACTGTTATAATGTGTTCTTCACACACACACTCAGCACTAACACTGTTATAATGTGTTCTTCACTCACACACTCAGCACTAATAATGTTATAATGTGTTCTTCACTCACACACTCAGTACTAACACTGTTATAATGTGTTCTTCACTCACACACTCAGCACTAATAATGTTATAATGTGTTCTTCACTCACACACTCAGTACTAACACTGTTATAATGTGTTCTTCACACACACACTCAGCACTAACGCTGTTATAATGTGTTCTTCACTCACACACTCAGCACTAATAATGTTATAATGTGTTCTTCACTCACACACTCAGCACTAACACTGTTATAATGTGTTCTTCACTCACACACTCAGCACTAATAATGTTATAATGTGTTCTTCACTCACACACTCAGTACTAACACTGTTATAATGTGTTCTTCACTCACACACTCAGCACTAATAATGTTATAATGTGTTCTTCACTCACACACTCAGTACTAACACTGTTATAATGTGTTCTTCACTCACACACTCAGCACTAATAATGTTATAATGTGTTCTTCACTCACACACTCAGCACTAATAATGTTATAATGTGTTCTTCACTCACACACTCAGCACTAACACTGTTATAATGTGTTCTTCACTCACACACTCAGCACTAATAATGTTATAATGTGTTCTTCACTCACACACTCAGTACTAACACTGTTATAATGTGTTCTTCACACACACACTCAGCACTAACGCTGTTATAATGTGTTCTTCACTCACACACTCAGCACTAACACTGTTATAATGTGTTCTTCACTCACACACTCAGCACTAACACTGTTATAATGTGTTCTTCACTCACACACTCAGCACTAATAATGTTATAATGTGTTCTTCACTCACACACTTAGTACTAACACTGTTATAATGTGTTCTTCACTCGCACACTCAGCACTAACACTGTTATAATATGTTCTTCACACACACACACTCAGCACTAACACTGTTATAATGTGTTCTTCACTCACACACACAAACACACACACACACACACACACACATACACACACACACACACACACACACTCAGCACTAACGCTGTTATAATGTGTTCTTTACTCACACACTCAGTACTAACACTGTTATAATGTGTTCTTCACTCACACACTTAGTACTAACACTGTTATAATATGTTCTTCACTCACACACTAAGGACTAACACTGTTATAATGTGTTCTTCACTCACACACTTAGTACTAACACTGTTATAATATGTTCTTCACTCACACACTAAGGACTAACACTGTTATAATGTGTTCTTCACTCACACACTCAGTACTAACACTGTTATAATGTGTTCTTCACTCACACACTCAGTACCACTATTCACACAATATAATTGTTGTTTCTTACTGAATTCCAGTGACATTCAGATTCTTTGTTTACTTTTCTCTTAACAATACAAATAAGGTACAAACATACATTATTTGTATCATTGAGATTCTTATACATCGTGGCGTAACTTTATTATAAGAACATTTTGCCCACCATAATAAAGTTATGCATAATAACAGTAGAGACACAGAGATCAAGTTATTATACATAGTAACACCATAAATACATACATCACACTGTTATACATGTTACCACAGAAGATACAAAGACGACGAGGTTATATGCAGAATCATGCTTAAAATTTTTGTTAACAAATTAAAAACTATGACATATAAATAGAAGAATAAAATTTAAAATAACTGGCCTCACCATGGTGGTGTGACCGGACGAGAAGTTGTTCTCCTCTGGCTGGACTACGGTACAAGTCTACCCGGGTGGATGTATTTACTCAGCACAGATTTCTGTGTGTCCCTCTCTGTAATTACATCTGTCTGTATATAATGATAATAAAACATTTGTTCTAATATCATATATGGGTAATGCTCCATGGTGTTGCTACATTTGAAGAGTTAAGTTCCTCTTTGAGGAAATGGTGTGTTTGGGGTTCACAGCTCTCAACGTCCCCCTCAAATGTAATAGTTCATTTTCCTCGTTTATTTTTCGATTTGAAATTATTTTGCTATCCAAGAGTGTATGTGAGTGAAAAACACATTATCTCAGAATATTAATACAAGACATTGAAAAGTTAGGTAAGTACATGATTTTACTCTCAGAGGTCTCTTAATGTCCAGGACACCACCCTGTGCACCTTCACTTGCATTGTGCTTTGCATGTTCACCTGCAGTTCACCTTCACTTGCATTGTGCCTTGCATGTTCACCTGCAGTTCACCTTCACTTGTATTGTGCCTTACATGTTCACCTGCAGTTCACTTTCACTTGTATTGTGCCTTGCATGTTCACCTGCAATTCACCTTCACTTGTATTGTGCCTTGCATGTTCACCTGCAGTTCACCTTCACTTGTATTGTGCCTTGCATGTTCACCTGCAGTTCACCTTCACTTGTATTGTGCCTTGCATGTTTACCTGCAGTTCACCTTCACTTGTATTGTGCCTTTCATGTTCACCTGCACTTCACCTTCACTTATATTGTGCCTTGCATGTTCTCCTGCAGTTCACCTTCACTTGTATTGCGCCTTTCATGTTCATCTACAGTTCACCTTCGCTTGTATTGTGCCTTGCATGTTCACCTGCAGTTCACCTTCACTTGTATTGTGCCTTGCATATTCACCTGCAGTTCATCTTTACCTGTATTGTGCCTTGCATGTTCACCTGCAGTTCACCTTCACCTGTATTGTGCCTTGCATGTTCACCTGCAGTTCACCTTCACCTGTATTGTGCCTTTCATGTTCACCTGAAGTTCACCTTACACATTAACCTATTGTTCACCTGTAAATAATTATGAGATACTCTCAAGTAAATATAAATTAGCAATAAAATTATTTAATCAACGAACTATGGAATAAACAACATTAATGTTGTACATCAGTGGTATTTAACCGAGATGATGATGAATTAGACACACGTGCAACATCTGGGTATCTCTAATTGTAAACAACATTAAATAAAATCTGTAAGTAATTCGGCACTTATGAAGGATGTTACTTTGTTATCAGTGGCAACTCTGGTCTCGGGTACCATTCATAACATGACTCTCCACTGTAGTCAGTGCTAACTAAAATATCATAATATAGTGAAAGTAACAATGTGTGAGGGAGTCGTAGAGAACTCTTACTAACAACCTCACAGCAGTGGTAGTACACATATATGGTCTTACTAACAACCTCACAGCAGTGGTAGTACACATATATGGTCTTACTAACAACCTCACAGCAGTGGCAGTACACATATATGGTCTTACTACTAACCTCACAGCAGTGGTAGTACACATATATGGTCTTATTATCAACCTCACAGCAGTGCACAGCAGTGGTAGTACACATATATGGTCTTACTAACAACCTCAGAGCAGTGGTAGTACACATATATGGTCTTACTAACAACCTCAGAGCAGTGGTAGTACACATATATGGTCTTACTACTAACCTCACAGCAGTGGTAGTACACATATATGGTCTTACTACCAACCTCACAGCAGTGGTAGTACACATATATGGTCTTACTAACAACCTCACAGCAGTGGTAGTACACATATATGGTCTTACTATCAACCTCACAGCAGTGGTAGTACACATATATGGTCTTACTACCAACCTCACAGCAGTGGTAGTACACATATATGGTCTTACTATCAACCTCACAGCAGTGGTAGTACACATATATGGTCTTACTACCAACCTCACAGCAATGGTAGTACACATATATGGTCTTACTATCAACCTCACAGCAGTGGTAGTACACATATATGGTCTTACTAACAACCTCACAGCAGTGGCAGTACACATATATGGTCTTACTACTAACCTCACAGCAGTGGTAGTACACATATATGGTCTTATTATCAACCTCACAGCAGTGCACAGCAGTGGTAGTACACATATATGGTCTTACTAACAACCTCAGAGCAGTGGTAGTACACATATATGGTCTTACTAACAACCTCAGAGCAGTGGTAGTACACATATATGGTCTTACTACTAACCTCACAGCAGTGGTAGTACACATATATGGTCTTACTACCAACCTCACAGCAGTGGTAGTACACATATATGGTCTTACTAACAACCTCACAGCAGTGGTAGTACACATATATGGTCTTACTATCAACCTCACAGCAGTGGTAGTACACATATATGGTCTTACTACCAACCTCACAGCAGTGGTAGTACACATATATGGTCTTACTATCAACCTCACAGCAGTGGTAGTACACATATATGGTCTTACTACCAACCTCACAGCAATCGTAGTACACATATATGGTCTTACTATCAACCTCACAGCAGTGGTAGTACACATATATGGTCTTACTACCAACCTCACAGCAGTGGTAGTACACATATATGGTCTTACTACCAACCTCACAGCAGTGGTAGTACACATATATGGTCTTACTATCAACCTCACAGCAGTGGTAGTACACAAAAATGGTCTTACAACCAACCTCACAGCAGTGGTAGTACACATATATGGTCTTACTACCAACCTCACAGCAGTGGTAGTACACATATATGGTCTTACTATCAACCTCACAGCAGTGGTAGTACACATATATGGTCTTACTACCAACCTCACAGCAGTGTTAGTACACATATATGGTCTTACTATCAACCTCACAGCAGTGGTAGTACACATATATGGTATTACTACCAACCTCACAGCAGTGGTAGTACACATATATGGTCTTACTACCAACCTCACAGCAGTGGTAGTACACATATATGGTCTTACTACCAACCTCACAGCAGTGGTACTAAACATATTTGGTCTTACTACCAACCTCACAGCAGTGGTAGTACACATATATGGTCTTATTACCAACCTCACAGCAGTGGTAGTACACATATATGGTCTTACTATCAACCTCACAGCAGTGGTAGTGCACATATATGGTCTTACTACCAACCTCACAGCAGTGGTAGTACACATAAACGATCTTACTACCAACCTCACAGCAGTGGTAGTATACATATATGGTCTTACTACTAACCTCACAGCAGTGGTAGTACATATATATGGTCTTACTATCAACTTCACAGCAGTGGTAGTACACATATATTGTCTTACTATCAACCTCACAGCAGTGGTAGTACACATATATGGTCTTACTACCACCCTCACAGCAGTGGTAGTACACATATATGGTCTTACTATCAACCTCACAGCAGTGGTAGTACACACATATGGTCTTACTACCAACCTCACAGCAATGGTAGTACACATATATGGTCTTACTATCGACCTCACAGCAGTGGTAGTACACATATATGGTCTTACTACCAACCTCACATCAGTGGTAGTACACATATATGGTCTTACTACCAACCTCACAGCAGTGGTAGTACACATATATGGTCTTACTACCAACCTCACAGCAATGGTAGTACACATATATGGTCTTACTACCAACCTCACAGCAGTGGTAGTACACATATATGGTCTTATTACCAACCTCACAGCAGTGGTAGTACACATATATGGTCTTACTACCAACCTCACAGCAGTGGTAAGTGCACATATATGGTCTTACTACCAACCTCACAACAGTGGTAGTACACATAAACGGTCTTACTACCAACCTCACAGCAGTGGTAGTATACATATATGGTCTTAATACCAACCTCGCAGCAGTGGTAGTACATATATATGGTCTTACTATCAACCTCACAGCAGTGGTAGTACACATATATTGTCTTACTATCAACCTCACAGCAGTGGTAGTACACATATATGGTCTTACTACCAACCTCACAGCAGTGGTAGTACACATATATGGTCTTACTACCAACCTCACAGCAGTGGTAGTACACATATATTGTCTTACTACCATCCAAACATCAGTGATAGTACACATATATGGTCTTAATACCATCCACACAGCAGTGGTAGTACACATATATGGTCTTACTACCATCCACACAGCAGTGGTAGTACACATATATTGTCTTACTGCCATCCACACAGCAGTGGTAGTACACATACATGGTCTTACTACCATCCACACAGCAGTGGTAGTACACATATATGGTCTTACTACCAACCTCACAGCAGTGGTAGTACACATATATGGTCTTACTACCAACCTCACAGCATTGGTAGTACACATATATGGTTTTACTACCAACCTCACAGCAGTGGTAGTACACATATAATGTCTTACTACCAACCTCACAGCAGTGGTAGTACACATATATATTCTTATTACCAACCTCACAGCAGTGGTAGTACACATATATATTCTTATTACCAACCTCACAGCAGTGGTAGTACACATATATGGTCTTACTATCAACCTCACAGCAGTGGTAGCACAAATATATGGTCTTACTATCAACCTCACAGCAGTGGTACTACACATATATGGTCTTACTACCACCCTCACAACAGTGGTAGTACACATATATGGTCTTACTACCAACCTCACAGCAGTGGTAGTGCACATATATGGTCTTACTACCAACCTCACAGCAGTGGTAGTACACATATATGGTCTTACTACCAACCTCACAGCAGTGGTAGTACACATATACGGTCTTACTACCAACTTCACAGCAGTGGTAGTACACATATATGGTCTTACTACCACCCTCACAGCAGTGGTAGTACACATATATGGTCTTACTACCACCGTCACAGCAGTGGTAGTACACATATATGGTCTTACTACCAACCTCACAGCAGTGGTAGTACACATATATGGTCTTACTACCACCCTCACAGCAGTGGTAGTACACATATATGGTCTTACTACCACCCTCACAACAGTGGTAGTACACATATATGGTCTTACTACCAACCTCACAGCAGTGGTAGTACACATATATGGTCTTACTACCAACCTCACAGCAGTGGTAGTACACATATACGGTTTTCCTCACATGTACAGCAGCTTGAAATACAAACGAAAAGTTAGAGGAAGAAAGAAAAATTCAGCCTTCCACTTGTAGTCTTCACTTCGGAAATACGTAATGAATTATGCGGGTGAGTGAAGCCTTTATAATAACCAGAGACTGACCACCAAGTGACCGGGTTGGGTAGATCACCTCTGACTCTCAAGCTGACACTGCTCACACACTTTATAATAACCAGAGACTGACCACCAAGTGACCGAGTTGGGTAGATCACCTCTGACTCTCAAGCTGACACTGCTCACACACTTTATAATAACCAGAGACTGACCACCAAGTGACCGAGTTGGGTAGATCACCTCTGACTCTCAAGCTGACACTGCTCACACACTTTATAATAACCAGAGACTGACCACCAAGTGACCGAGTTGGGTAGATCACCTCTGACTCTCAAGCTGACACTGCTCACACACTTTATAATAACCAGAGACTGACCACCAAGTGACCGGGTTGAGTAGATCACCTCTGACTCTCAAGCTGACACTGCTCACACTCTCAAGCTGACACTGCTCACACACTATAATTTATGCCACAGTCTTATATCACATTTAGTTGTAGTTATGTTGATGAAACCTGATGAAAACTATTTTTCATTCTTAAGTTGGTAAGTGGACCACACCAGATCAAGTGGTGGTGGTAAGTGGATTACACCAGATCAAGTGGTGGTGGTAAGTGGATTACACCAGATCAAGTGGTGGTGGTAAGTGGACCACACCAGATCAAGTGGTGGTGGTAAGTGGACCACACCAGATCAAGTGGTGGTGGTAAGTGGATTACACCAGATCAAGTGGTGGTGATAAGTGGACCACACTAGATCAAGTGGTGGTGGTAAGTGGACCACACCAGATCAAGTGGTGGTGGTAAGTGGATTACACCAGATCAAGTGGTGGTGGTAAGTGGATTACACCAGATCAAGTGGTGGTGGTAAGTGGATTACACCAGATCAAGTGGTGGTGGTAAGTGGATTACACCAGATCAAGTGGTGGTGGTAAGTGGATTACACCAGATCAAGTGGTGGTGATAAGTGGACCACACTAGATCAAGTGGTGGTGGTAAGTGGATTACACCAGATCAAGTGGTGGTGATAAGTGGACCACACTAGATCAAGTGGTGGTGGTAAGTGGATTACACCAGATCAAGTGGTGGTGATAAGTGGACCACACTAGATCAAGTGGTGGTGGTAAGTGGATTACACCAGATCAAGTGGTGGTGATAAGTGGACCACACTAGATCAAGTGGTGGTGGTAAGTGGATTACACCAGATCAAGTGGTGGTGATAAGTGGACCACACTAGATCAAGTGGTGGTGGTAAGTGGATTACACCAGATCAAGTGGTGGTGATAAGTGGACCACACTAGATCAAGTGGTGGTGGTAAGTGGATTACACCAGATCAAGTGGTGGTGGTAAGTGGACCACACTAGATCAAGTGGTGGTGGTAAGTGGACCACACTAGATCAAGTGGTGGTGGTAAGTGGATTACACAAGATCAAGTGGTGGTGGTAAGTGGACCACACTAGATCAAGTGGTGGTGGTAAGTGGACCACACTAGATCAAGTGGTGGTGGTAAGTGGACCACACTAGATCAAGTGGTGGTGGTAAGTGGACCACACCAGATCAAGTGGTGGTGGTGGTAAGTGGACGACACCAGATCAAGTAGTGGTGGTAAGTGGACCACACTAGATCAAGTGGTGGTGGTAAGTGTACCACACTAGATCAAGTGGTGGAGGTAAGTGGACCACACTAGATCAAGTGGTGGTGGTAAGTGTACCACACTAGATCAAGTGGTGGAGGTAAGTGGACCACACCAGATCAAGTGGTGGTGGTAAGTGGACCACACTAGATCAAGTGGTGGTGGTAAGTGGACCACACTAGATCAAGTGGTGGTGGTAAGTGTACCACACTAGATCAAGTGGTGGAGGTAAGTGGACCACACTAGATCAAGTGGTGGTGGTAAGTGTACCACACTAGATCAAGTGGTGGTGGTAAGTGTACCACACTAGATCAAGTGGTGGAGGTAAGTGGACCACACCAGATCAAGTGGTGGTGGTGGTAAGTGGACCACACCAGATCAAGTGGTGGTGGTAAGTGGACAACACCAGATCAAGTGGTGGTGGTGGTAAGTGGACCACACCAGATCAAGTGGTGGTGGTAAGTGGACCACACCAGATCAAGTGGTGGTGGTGGTAAGTGGACCACACCAGATCAAGTGGTGGTGGTAAGTGGACCACACCAGATCAAGTGGTGGTGGTAAGTGGACCACACCAGATCAAGTGGTGGTGGTAAGTGGACCACACTAGATCAAGTGGTGGTGGTAAGTGGACCACACCAGATCAAGTGGTGGTGGTAAGTGGACCACACTAGATCAAGTGGTGGAGGTAAGTGGACCACACCAGATCAAGTGGTAGTGGTAAGTGGACCACACTAGATCAAGTGGTGGTGGTAAGTGGACCACACTAGATCAAGTGGTGGTGGTAAGTGTACCACACTAGATCAAGTGGTGGAGGTAAGTGGACCACACTAGATCAAGTGGTGGTGGTAAGTGTACCACACTAGATCAAGTGGTGGTGGTAAGTGTACCACACTAGATCAAGTGGTGGAGGTAAGTGGACCACACCAGATCAAGTGGTGGTGGTGGTAAGTGGACCACACCAGATCAAGTGGTGGTGGTAAGTGGACCACACCAGATCAAGTGGTGGTGGTGGTAAGTGGACCACACCAGATCAAGTGGTGGTGGTAAGTGGACCACACCAGATCAAGTGGTGGTGGTAAGTGGACCACACCAGATCAAGTGGTGGTGGTAAGTGGACCACACTAGATCAAGTGGTGGTGGTAAGTGGACCACACCAGATCAAGTGGTGGTGGTAAGTGGACCACACCAGATCAAGTGGTGGTGGTAAGTGGACCACACCAGATCAAGTGGTGGTGGTAAGTGGACCACACTAGATCAAGTGGTGGTGGTAAGTGGACCACACCAGATCAAGTGGTGGTGGTAAGTGGACCACACCAGATTAAGTGGTGGTGGTAAGTGGACCACACCAGATCAAGTGGTGGTGGTAAGTGGACCACACCAGATCAAGTGGTGGTGGTAAGTGGACCACACTAGATCAAGTGGTGGTGGTAAGTGGACCACACCAGATCAAGTGGTGGTGGTAAGTGAACCACACCAGATCAAGTGGTGGTGGTAAGAGGACCACACCAGATCAAGTGGTGGTGGTAAGTGGACCACACCAGATCAAGTGGTGGTGGTGGTAAGTGGACCACACCAGATCAAGTGGTGGTGGTAAGTGGACCACACTAGATCAAGTGGTGGTGGTAAGTGGACCACACCAGATCAAGTGGTGGTGGTAAGTGGACAACACCAGATCAAGTGGTGGTGGTAAGTGGACCACACTAGATCAAGTGGTGGTGGTAAGTGGACCACACTAGATCAAGTGGTGGTGGTAAGTGGACCACACCAGATCAAGTGGTGGTGGTAAGTGGACCACACTAGATCAAGTGGGGGTGGTAAGTGGACCACACCAGATCAAGTGGTGGTGGTAAGTGGACCACACTAGATCAAGTGGTGGTGGTAAGTGGACCACACCAGATCAAGTGGTGGTGGTAAGTGGACCACACCAGATCAAGTGTTGGTAGTAAGTGGACCACATTAGATCAAGTGGTGGTGGTAAGTGGACCACACTAGATCAAGTGGTGGTGGTAAGTGGACCACAGCAGATCAAGTGGTGGTGGTAAGTGGACCACACCAGATCAAGTGGTGGTGGTAAGTGGACCACACCAGATCAAGTGTTGGTGGTAAGTGGACCACACTAGATCAAGTGGTGGTGGTAAGTGGACCACACTAGATCAAGTGGTGGTGGTAAGTGGACCACACTAGATCAAGTGGTGGTGGTAAGTGGACTACACCAGATCAAGTGGTGGTGGTAAGTGGACCACACCAGATCAAGTGGTGGTGGTAAGTGGACCACACTAGATTAAGTGGTGGTGGTAAGTGGACCACACTAGATCAAGTGGTGGTGGTAAGTGGACCACACTAGATCAAGAGGTGGTGGTAAGTGGACTACACTAGATCAAGTGGTGGTGGTAAGTGGACCACACTAGATCAAGTGGTGGTGGTAAGTGGACCACACTAGATCAAGTGGTGGAGGTAAGTGGACCACACTAGATCAAGTGGTGGTGGTAAGTGGACCACACTAGATCAAGTGGTGGTGGTAAGTGGACTACACTAGATCAAGTGGTGGTGGTAAGTGGACCACACTTGATCAAGTGGTGATGGTAAGTGGACCACACTAGATCAAGTGGTGGTGGTAAGTGGACCACACTAGATCAAGTGGTGGTGGTAAGTGGACTACACTAGATCAAGTGGTGGTGGTAAGTGGACCACACTAGATCAAGTGGTGGTGGTAAGTGGACCACACTAGATCAAGTGGTGGTGGTAAGTGGACCACACTAGATCAAGTGGTGGTGGTAAGTGGACCACACTAGATCAAGTGGTTGTGGAAAGTGGACTACACTAGATCAAGTGGTGGTGGTAAGTGGACCACACTAGATCAAGTGGTGGTGGTAAGTGGACCACACTAGACCAAGTGGTGGTGGTAAGTGGACCACGCTAGATCAAGTGGTGTTGGTAAGTGGACTACACTAGATCAAGTGGTGGTGGTAAGTGGACCACACTAGATCAAGTGGTGGTGGTAAGTGGACCACACTAGATCAAGTGGTGGTGGTAAGTGGACCACACTAGATCAAGTGGTGGTGGTAAGTGGATCACACTAGATCAAGTGGTGGTGGTAAGTGGACCACACTAGATCAAGTGGTGGTGGTAAGTGGACCACACTAGATCAAGTGGTGTTGGTAAGTGGATCACACTAGATCAAGTGGTGGTGGTAAGTGGACCACACTAGATCAAGTGGTGGTGGTAAGTGGACTACACTAGATCAAGTGGTGGTGGTAAGTGGACCACGCTAGATCAAGTGGTGGTGGTAAGTGGACCACACTAGATCAAGTGGTGGTGGTAAGTGGACTACACTAAATCAAGTAGTGGTGGTAAGTGGACCACAGTAGATCAAGTGGTGGTGGTAAGTGGACCACACTAGATCAAGTGGTGGTGGTAAGTGGACCACACTAGATCAAGTGGTGGTGGTAAGTAGACCACACTAGATCAAGTGGTGGTGGTAAGTGGACTACACTGATCAAGTGGTGGTGGTAAGTGAACCACACTAGATCAAGTGGTGGTGGTAAGTAGACCACACTAGATGAAGTGGTGGTGGTAAGTGGACTACACTGATCAAGTGGTGTTGTTAAGTGGACTACACTAGATCAAGTGGTGGTGGTAAGTGGACCACACTAGATCAAGTGGTGGTGGTAAGTGGACCACACTAGATCAAGTGGTGGTGGTAAGTGGACCACACTAGATCAAGTGGTGGTGGTAAGTGGATCACACTAGATCAAGTGGTGGTGGTAAGTGGACCACACTAGATCAAGTGGTGGTGGTAAGTGGACCACACTAGATCAAGTGGTGGTGGTAAGTGGACCACGCTATATCAAGTGGTGGTGGTAAGTGGACTACACTAGATCAAGTGGTGGTGGTAAGTGGACCACACTAGATCAAGTGGTGGTGGTAAGTGGACCACACTAGATCAAGTGGTGGTGGTAAGTGGACCACACTAGATCAAGTGGTGGTGGTAAGTGGATCACACTAGATCAAGTGGTGGTGGTAAGTGGACCACACTAGATCAAGTGGTGGTGGTAAGTGGACCACACTAGATCAAGTGGTGGTGGTAAGTGGACCACGCTATATCAAGTGGTGGTGGTAAGTGGACCACACTAGATCAAGTGGTGGTGGTAAGTGGACCACACTAGATCAAGTGGTGGTGGTAAGTGGATCACACTAGATCAAGTGGTGTTGGTAAGTGGACTACACTGATCAAGTGGTGGTGGTAAGTGGACTACACTAGATCAAGTGGTGGTGGTAAGTGGACCACACTAGATCAAGTGGTGGTGGTAAGTGGACCACACTAGATCAAGTGGTGGTGGTAAGTGGACCACACTAGATCAAGTGGTGGTGGTAAGTGGATCACACTAGATCAAGTGGTGGTGATAAGTGGACCACACTAGATCAAGTGGTGGTGGTAAGTGGACCACACTAGATCAAGTGGTGGTGGTAAGTGGACCACGCTAGATCAAGTGGTGGTGGTAAGTGGACCACACTAGATCAAGTGGTGGTGGTAAGTGGACTACACTAAATCAAGTAGTGGTGGTAAGTGGACCACACTAGATCAAGTGGTGGTGGTAAGTGGACCACACTAGATCAAGTGGTGGTGGTAAGTGGACCACACTAGATCAAGTGGTGGTGGTAAGTAGACCACACTAGATCAAGTGGTGGTGGTAAGTGGACTACACTGATCAAGTGGTGGTGGTAAGTGAACCACACTAGATCAAGTGGTGGTGATAAGTGGACTACACTAGATCAGGTGGTGGTGGTAAGTGGACTACACTAGATCAAGTGGTGGTGGTAAGTGGACTTCAGTAGATCAAGTGGTAGAGATAAGTGGACCACACTAGATCAAGTGGTGGTGGTAAGTGAACTACACTAGATCAGGTGGTGGTGATAAATGGACCACACTAGATCAAGTGGTGGTGGTAAGTGGACTACACTAGGTCTGGTGGTGGTGGTAAGTGGACTACAATAGAACAAGCGGTGGTGAAGACAAATACTGTACACAAGTTTAAGATCAGACACGAAAACCAGTAAAAGAAAGGAGCTATGAAGCTGGTCCAGGAGTTATGAATCAACCTTCAAAAATACAGCTATTTTAAGTAATAAGATAGCAACTCCTCCGTCATTACTATAGTTGAGAACACCAGTAGTGTTCATAACAGTGTTCAGCACCACACTATTAATATTAAGGGAAACATAATGTTCCTTTGTGTGTTTGTTCATTATAGTGAATATTAATGTTCTGCTTGTCTGTGTTTATTTATCTTTGTCAACATTAACATTGTTATTATCTGTATTCATAAACTACAGTGAGCATTAATGTTGTTCTTATATGTGAATTTACTCAATGTAGTAGACGTTTCGCCATCTAGTGGCTTTATCAGTACAAAGGCTGAGGGACTGATTTCCTCTTCCTCCGCTGTCTACTGTATATTTCTAGTCTTCATATTATGTACTGAGAATATTGTTACTGAGGAAGCGGGAGTCTTCTGAGGAAGTCCACTGAAGAATAGTGTAATATGTAGTTACTGGGAAGGCGAGGAATCTTCTGAAGTAGAGTCGACATGGACTTTCCAGTTAAGTTATGTTAGGTTAAGTTAGGTTAGGTTAGGTTAGGTTAGGTTAGGTTAGGTAACATAAGGTTTGTCAGGAAAGAGGAAAAGTGTTTCCTGACTCGGGTCTTAGCCATATTGATGACCCACAACTGGAGCTTTTAGCCATATAACCGAGGCCTTCCGCTGGCTTACCGGTCCACCTCATTAAAAATTATAGTTTAAAAATTATGATTTTCCAGTTATATCCTCAGTCTCCTCCTCCTCTTCTTCATTCTCTTCTTTTCCTCTTCCTACTACTGTAATTCCTCGAATCAAACCATCCTATACATAATTTTATTTTCAGTGTAATTTAATAATCTTTTTAGATATCTTGTATTCAACATTTTGTCAACATAGGTTATCCTACTGGTTCTAAATTATTGAATTATGACTTCTGCTTTTATTTACACCATCTCGCAGTTTTCTCGAAAAACGTGAATACAAATTTATTTACTTTACATCTAGCTCGCAATATGCAGATTTTGCATCAAATTAAGTCACTCTGCTAAGGTTACTTGGGTTATCCTGAGTTTCTAACATTCTAGATTATAGATAAATAATCCATATGTAATCTCCACAATTTTTAAAGTTTTGTCAAATATTTAAACAAATAACCCGCACATACGAACCTATAACGACGTTTCGGTCCAACTTGCACCATTAACACTGTGACTAGATAATGGTCCAAGTTGAACCGAAACGTCGTCATAAGTTTCTTCCTCCTCAGTGCGGGTTATGTGAGTATTGTTTCAGTCACGGTATTGTGCCTTTTTATTAATTTTGTCATTATTATCTGCATACATTGCATAAATACATCTTTAGCTCTTGTTCCTTAGATTTTATGGGAATCTTATCTATGGAATATAATGATGGTTAACTGATATATGGGAATTATATCCAGTGATACATTTATATTACAACACTTTATAACATCCATTTACCATCAATACCTTTGATAGTTTTTCTTTCTTCTCCTTATTGATGATACAAATAAAATTTCTTATATTAGACTACAAAGGAAACATTCTTACTGAGAAGTTAGTGCTTACAAAACGTGTTTCGTACACAATAGTGAATTCAGAGACTCGTGGAAATGTAAGAGGAGTTCACAGTAATTTAAATATAGTTGTTTTCCCAAGGTATTATGTGTTACTATATTAATGTAGTCATGGTTATATATATGTTCTGTAATAGAAAGTGTTTCAACGGGACTGTTTTACGAAAAGGTAATGTAGGAAGTGTCGGTTTTGTAAAACTGAATGGCAGAAGGAAGTGCTTGAAGGTTGTCTATGATTTGCAAATACACTATTTTACGATTCTCTTTGTTTTAAAATGTTTCATGGAAGTATTTTCTTGTTAGATGAACCTTCCTCGGAAAGGTAATAGAATTTTTAAGATAGCGCATGAAAAGAGGAGTTTTGTGAGGGCGTGTTTTACATTAGTGTATTTGAAGGTAAAGTGTTTTGAAAGACTGTAAATAGGTGATGTGTCTCATTGTTGGCACTTCCCTTTCAAAGGTATATTGTCTCTGGAATTGGAAAACTCTCATATCTTCTCATTTTTCCGTGAACACTCGAAACATCATTATTTACTGTTCATTCCACAACTACTGGATCACTGTGACATGGCCTTGGATGCACTGGAAGAAAATCAGAATGCAGATGTAATATACACAGACTTTGCAAAAGCATTTGACAAATGCGATCATGGCGTAATAGCCCATAAAATACGTGCTAAAGGAATAACTGGGAAAGTGGGGAGATGGATCTTCAACTTCCTAACAAATCGAACACAAAGAGTAGTGGTCAACAGAGTTAAATCGGAGGCTGCCATAGTGAAGAGCTTTGTTCCACAAGGCACAGTACTCGCCCCCATCTTATTCCTTATCCTCATATCAGACATAAACAAAGATATACACCACAGCACCGTATCATCCTTTGCGGATGATACTAGGATCTGCATGAGGCTGTCATCTGCTGAGGACGCGGTTAACCTCCAAGAAGATATAAACAAAGTTTTCCAGTGGGCAACGGTAAACAATATGATGTTCAATGAGGACAAATTCCAACTACTCCGTTATGGAAAACTGGAGGAGATAATAACTAGAACAGAGTATACTACTGACTCCGGCCATACAATAGAGCGGAAAAATAATGTAAGGGACCTGGGAGTAGTAATGTCTGAGGATCTCACTTTCAAGGATCACAACAGTGCCACGATCGCACGTGCAAAGAAAATGATAGGATGGATAATGAGAACTTTCAAAACGAGAGATGCCAAGCCCATGATGATCCTTTTCAAATCACTTGTTCTCTCTAGGCTGGAATACTGCTGTACATTAACATCTCCATACAAAGCAGGTGAAATCGCAGATCTAGAGAGTGTACAGAGATCCTTTACTGCACGTATAAGTTCTGTCAAGCACCTTAACTACTGGGAACGCTTGGAAGCACTTGACTTGTACTCGTTGGAACGCAGGAGGGAGAGATATATCATAATCTACACTTGGAAAATCTTGGAAGGAATGGTCCCAAATCTGCACACAGAAATCACTCCCTACGAAAGTAAAAGACTGGGCAGGCGATGCAAAATGCCGCCAATAGAAACTAGGGGCGCCATTGGTACACTAAGAGAAAACACCATAAGTGTCCGGGGCCCAAAACTGTTCA
>NW_027195040.1:455000-500000 GCF_038502225.1 Cherax quadricarinatus
CACACACACACACACACACACACTTGAACTTGGCAGACAGGTGTGTTTAGGTAGAAGCAAATATTATGTGAAGAATATAGTTTACCGACTACCACTTAGGTAATCACTGAAGAGTATTGAACAGTTGCAAGAGTACAGTGGAGAGTGCACCTGACAGAGTGCACCTGACAGAGTGCACCTGACAGAGTGCACCTGGCAGAGTGCACCTGACAGAGTGCACCTGACAGAGTGCACCTGGCAGAGTGCACCTGACAGAGTGCACCTGACAGAGTGCACCTGACAGAGTGCACCTGGCAGAGTGCACCTGACAGAGTGCACCTGACAGAGTGCACCTGACAGATTGCACCTGACAGAGTGCACCTGACAGAGTGCACCTGACAGAGTGCACCTGACAGAGTGCACCTGACAGAGTGCACCTGACAGAGTGTACCTGACAGAGTGCACCTGACAGAGTGCACCTGACAGAGTGCACCTGGCAGAGTGCACCTGACAGAGTGCACCTGACAGAGTGCACCTGACAGAGTGCACCTGACAGAGTGCACCTGACAGAGTGCACCTGACAGAGTGCACCTGACAGAGTGCACCTGACAGAGTGCACCTGGCAGAGTGCACCTGGCAGAGTGCACCTGACAGAGTGCACCTGGCAGAGTGCACCTGACAGAGTGCACCTGGCAGAGTGCACCTGACAGAGTGCACCTGGCAGAGTGCACCTGGCAGAGTGCACCTGACAGAGTGCACCTGACAGAGTGCACCTGACAGAGTGCACCTGACAGAGTGCACCTGACAGAGTGCACCTGACAGAGTGCACCTGGCAGAGTGCACCTGACAGAGTGCACCTGGCAGAGTGCACCTGACAGAGTGCACCTGGCAGAGTGCACCTGGCAGAGTGCACCTGACAGAGTGCACCTGACAGAGTGCACCTGACAGAGTGCACCTGCCAGAGTGCACCTGCCAGAGTGCACCTGGCAGAGTGCACCTTACAGAGTGCACCTGACAGAGTGCACCTGGCAGAGTGCACCTGACAGAGTGCACCTGACAGAGTGCACCTGACAGAGTGCACGTGACAGAGTGCACCTGGCATAGTGCACCTGACAGAGTGCACCTGACAGAGTGCACCTGGCAGAGTGCACCTGACAGAGTGCACGTGACAGAGTGCACCTGGCAGAGTGCACCTTACAGAGTGCACCTGACAGAGTGCACCTGGCAGAGTGCACCTGACAGAGTGCAACTGGCAGAGTGCACCTGACAGAGTGCACCTGGCAGAGTGCACCTGACAGAGTGCACCTGGCAGAGTGCACCTGACAGAGTGCACCTGGCAGAGTGCACCTGACAGAGTGCACCTGGCAGAGTGCACCTGGCAGAGTGCACCTGACAGAGTGCACCTGACAGAGTGCACCTGACAGAGTGCACCTGACAGAGTGCACCTGACAGAGTGCACCTGACAGAGTGCACCTGGCAGAGTGCACCTGACAGAGTGCACCTGGCAGAGTGCACCTGACAGAGTGCACCTGGCAGAGTGCACCTGGCAGAGTGCACCTGACAGAGTGCACCTGACAGAGTGCACCTGACAGAGTGCACCTGCCAGAGTGCACCTGCCAGAGTGCACCTGGCAGAGTGTACCTTACAGAGTGCACCTGACAGAGTGCACCTGGCAGAGTGCACCTGACAGAGTGCACCTGACAGAGTGCACCTGACAGAGTGCACGTGACAGAGTGCACCTGGCAGAGTGCACCTGACAGAGTGCACCTGACAGAGTGCACCTGGCAGAGTGCACCTGACAGAGTGCACGTGACAGAGTGCACCTGGCAGAGTGCACCTGACAGAGTGCACCTGACAGAGTGCACCTGGCAGAGTGCACCTGACAGAGTGCAACTGGCAGAGTGCACCTGACAGAGTGCACCTGGCAGAGTGCACCTGACAGAGTGCACCTGGCAGAGTGCACCTGACAGAGTGCACCTGGCAGAGTGCACCTGACAGAGTGCACCTGGCAGAGTGCACCTGGCAGAGTGCACCTGACAGAGTGCACCTGACAGAGTGCACCTGACAGAGTGCACCTGACAGAGTGCACCTGACAGAGTGCACCTGACAGAGTGCACCTGGCAGAGTGCACCTGACAGAGTGCACCTGGCAGAGTGCACCTGACAGAGTGCACCTGGCAGAGTGCACCTGGCAGAGTGCACCTGACAGAGTGCACCTGACAGAGTGCACCTGACAGAGTGCACCTGCCAGAGTGCACCTGCCAGAGTGCACCTGGCAGAGTGCACCTTACAGAGTGCACCTGACAGAGTGCACCTGGCAGAGTGCACCTGACAGAGTGCAACTGGCAGAGTGCACCTGACAGAGTGCACCTGGCAGAGTGCACCTGACAGAGTGCACCTGACAGAGTGCACCTGACAGAGTGCACGTGACAGAGTGCACCTGGCAGAGTGCACCTGACAGAGTGCACCTGACAGAGTGCACCTGGCAGAGTGCACCTGACAGAGTGCACGTGACAGAGTGCACCTGGCAGAGTGCACGTGACAGAGTGCACCTGGCAGAGTGCACCTGACAGAGTGCACCTGGCAGAGTGCACCTGACAGAGTGCACGTGACAGAGTGCACCTGGCAGAGTGCACCTGACAGAGTGCACCTGACAGAGTGCACCTGACAGAGTGCACCTGACAGAGTGCACCTGACAGAGTGCACCTGACAGAGTGCACCTGACAGAGTGCACCTGACAGAGTGCACCTGGCAGAGTGCACCTGACAGAGTGCACCTGACAGAGTGCACCTGACAGAGTGCAGAGTGCAGAGTGCACCTGACAGAGTGCACCTGACACCATGTATGGCGGAGAACATCATGTTGAAGAGTATTTATTGCAACTTTATTCATGTGATGAGTGGTTTTGAAAACCGACAAGTTAAAGAATTGAGACACTTATGCAACACATGGGAATCTTTATTGAAGAAACGTTTCGCCACACAGTGGCTTCATCAGTCCAACACGAAGTTGAAATCAGTAAGGAGAGGAGAAGTTTGAGGTAATCAGTCCCTCAACCTGGAGTCGATGTGTTCAGTCCATCACTCTTGTAGGAAATGCAGCATAGGGCCAGAGAGGTGGCTTATATACTGCAGAACGGTGAGGTGAAGCAGGAGGAGGCTTATACCCAGACCTGTAACATATTGTAACCACAAATGAATGGTTTTCAATCAATAAGAGCATTGTGACTCGCCGAAGGCTCGAGAATGAAATTAGCCTTGAGACACACACACCATCGTGTGTCTCGGATCACGGGTGTGTGACCTTTGTAGGCTTGGCTGGTCCTGTGGGTTTGAGCGTTGTGTGATTTTCGCTCACCATGAGACGGGCCAAGACAACATGGGTTCAAGTCCTCGGTTAGTCATAGTGTTGTTATTGATTAAATACCAATTGTCCGTTGTTACAATACGTTATATACTGCTTGTGGAGGCTAGTACACCAAACACGGAGTAGAATGAAATTAACTCTGAGCCACCCACAATATCAGTGTTAAGTGGGAGTGCTGTGGGAGAGTACAGGAAGGGTGTGGGAGTGCTGAGGAAGAGTGTGGGAGTGATGTGGGAGAGTACAGGAAGAGTGTGGTTAAGTGGGAGTGCTGTGGGAGAGTACAGGAAGGGTGTGGGAGTGCTGAGGAAGAGTGTGGGAGTGATGTGGGAGAGTACAGGAAGAGTGTGGTTAAGTGGGAGTGCTGTGGGAGAGTACAGGAAGGGTGTGGGAGTGCTGAGGAAGAGTGTGGGAGTGATGTGGGAGAGTACAGGAAGAGTGTGGTTAAGTGGGAGTGCTGTGGGAGAGTACAGGAAGGGTGTGGGAGTGCTGAGGAAGAGTGTGGGAGTGATGTGGGAGAGTACAGGAAGAGTGTGGTTAAGTGGGAGTGCTGTGGGAGAGTACAGGAAGGGTGTGGGAGTGCTGAGGAAGAGTGTGGGAGTGATGTGGGAGAGTACAGGAAGAGTGTGGTTAAGTGGGAGTGCTGTGGGAGAGTACAGGAAGGGTGTGGGAGTGCTGAGGAAGAGTGTGGGAGTGATGTGGGAGAGTACAGGAAGAGTGTGGTTAAGTGGGAATGCTGTGGGAGAGTACAGGAAGGGTGTGGGAGTGCTGAGGAAGAGTGTGGGAGTGATGTGGGAGAGTACAGGAAGAGTGTGGGAGTGATGTGCGAGAGTACAGGAAGGGTGTGGGAGTGCTGTGGGAGAGTACAGGAAGTGTGGGAGTGCTGTGGGAGAGTACAGGAAGGGTGTGGGAGTGCTCAGAGAGAGTACAGGAAGAATGTGGGAGTGCTGTGGGAGAGTACAGGAAGTGTGGGAGTGATGTGGGAGAGTACAGGAAGTGTGGGAGTGATGTGGGAGAGTACAGGAAGGGTGTGGGAGTGCTCAGAGAGAGGGTACAGGAAGAGTGTGGGAGTGCTGTGGGAGAGTACAGGAAGGGTGTGGGAGTGCTGTGGGAGAGTACAGGAAGAGTGTGGGAGTGCTGTGGGAGAGTACAGGAAGAGTGTGGGAGTGCTGTGGGAGAGTACAGGAAGAGTGTGGGAGTGCTGTGGGAAAGTACAGGAAGAGTGTGGGAGTGCTGTGGGAGAGTGCAGGAAGAGTGTGGGAGTGCTGTGGGAGAGTACAGGAAGGGTGTGGGAGTGATGTGGGACAGTACAGGAAGGGTGTGAGAGTGCTCCGGGAGAGTACAGGAAGGGTGTGGGAGTGGTGTGGGAGAGTACAGGGTGTGGGAGTGCTGTGGGAGAGTACAGGAAAGGTGTGGGAGTGCTGTGAGAGAGTACAGGAAGGGTGTGGGAGTGCTCAGAGAGAGAGTACAGGAAGGGTGTGGGAGTGCTCAGAGAGAGAGTACAGGAAGGGTGTGGGAGTGCTGTGGGAGAGTACAGGAAGTGTGGGAGTGCTGTGGGAGAGTACAGCAAGGGTGTGGGAGTGATGTGGGAGAGTACAGGAAGGGTGTGGGAGTGCTGTGGGAGAGTACAGGAAGTGTGGGAGTGCTGTGGGAGAGTACAGCAAGGGTGTGGGAGTGCTCAGAGAGAGTACAGGAAGAATGTGGGAGTGCTGTGGGAGAGTACAGGAAGTGTGGGAGTGATGTGGGAGAGTACAGGAAGTGTGGGAGTGATGTGGGAGAGTACAGGAAGGGTGTGGGAGTGCTGTGGGAGAGTACAGGAAGAGTGTGGGAGTGCTGTGGGAGAGTACAGGAAGAGTGTGGGAGTGCTGTGGGAGAGTACAGGAAGAGTGTGGGAGTGCTGTGGGAAAGTACAGGAAGAGTGTGGGAGTGCTGTGGGAGAGTACAGCAAGGGTGTGGGAGTGCTGTGGGAGAGTACAGGAAGGGTGTGGGAGTGCTGTGGGAGAGTACAGGGTGTGGGAGTGCTGTGGGAGAGTACAGGAAGGGTGTGGGAGTGCTGTGGGAGAGTACAGGAAGGATGTGGGAGTGCTGTGGGAGAGTACAGGAAGAGTGTGGGAGTGCTGTGGGAAAGTACAGGAAGAGTGTGGGAGTGCTGTGGGAGAGTGCAGGAAGAGTGTGGAAGTGCTGTGGGAGAGTACAGGAAGGGTGTGGGAGTGGTGTGGGAGAGTACAGGGTGTGGGAGTGCTGTGGGAGAGTACAGGAAGGGTGTGGGAGTGCTGTGGGAGAGTACAGCAAGGGTGTGGGAGTGCTGTGGGAGAGTACAGGAAGGGTGTGGGAGTGCTGTGGGAGAGTACAGGGTGTGGGAGTGCTGTGGGAGAGTACAGGAAGGGTGTGGGAGTGCTGTGGGAGAGTACAGGAAAGATGTGGGAGTGCTGTGGGAGAGTACAGGAAGAGTGTGGGAGTGCTGTGGGAAAGTACAGGAAGAGTGTGGGAGTGCTGTGGGAGAGTGCAGGAAGAGTGTGGGAGTGCTGTGGGAAAGTACAGGAAGAGTGTGGGAGTGCTGTGGGAGAGTGCAGGAAGAGTGTGGGAGTGGTGTGGGAGAGTACAGGAAGGGTGTGGGAGTGCTGTGGGAGAGTACAGGAAGGATGTGGGAGAGTACAGGAAGAGTGTGGGAGTGATGTGTTCAACCACAGACGGACACAACGTTAAAATTTTAAAATGGTTTTTAAGTAATATGAACAACAAATGTTTGTGTATTGTTTACTGATTATACCAGGAAATGTGTTCAACAAAACTGTGATTCGAATTTTCCAGCTTGAATTCTTTTTTTATCAAAAATCGAGACCACCATGATAATCAACTTTATTCCTGCAGAGATATTATTTTTGTGTGTTATGTATTGTGTTATCTGTATTTATATCAAATAAAGGAGATCATTGTGGAGGTGCGTGGGATATGGATTCTGAGAAGTGTTAAGTCAATGTTTTAGGAGGCAGCTACGGTGAAAACTGTGTTCCACAAGGTACAGCACTCATCCTCATCCTATTCCTCATCCTCATATCTGACATAAACAGAGAAGTAAGCCGTGTCTTAATTTGCAGATGACACTCGAATTGCCATGACAGTGTCATCCGTCGAAGACACTGCAAGAATCCAAGCTGACATCAACCAAATTTTCAAATGGGCCACTGAAAACAATATGAAGTTCAATGAAGAGAAATTTCAACTACTCAGATATGGAAAACTTTAGGATATTAAAACTGTATTAGAATACAGAGCAAATTCTAACCATACAATAGAGCGAAAAAGTAATGTGAAGGACCTGGGAGTGATAACAGCAGAGGATCTACCCTTCGAAGACCACAACAATGTATCTACCGCATCTGATAGAAAAATGATAGGATGGATAATGAGAACCTTCAAAACTAGGGATACCAGAATGAGAGCAAAGCAGAAAAAATTAAGCCTACTTTCCAATTAATTGGAAAAAATAATCATAATGGTCATTATGGATGTAATACTAATGTGAACCATATTATTTGGTAAGCCTCCTGGCCCTATAGGCTCTACTCCACAAGGATTGGTAACAATGCATGGTTAAAATGGATATCAATAAATAACAAAAAGGCACAATACCGTGACCGGAGCAATACACAAATAACCCGCACACAGGAGAGAGGAGCTCACGACTACGTTTCAGCCCGACTTCGACCATTTACAAAGTCTCACTAACAGAAAGCACGAACGAACGAACGTTAACAGAAAGCAGATGGGGAGGTAGTATATATAGGCTAGCAGACAGGAACGGGACAAGAAAGGTAGTAGGAAAGGAGGAAGAGAGGTAGTCGCAGAGGTAGTAGTAGTATAGTGGAGCGAGTCAAATACTAAGAAAGAGGAGCACTGCAAGGGAGCTAGGGGCCCACAAAAAACAGGAACAAAAACACAGAGGGAGTGGGGGAAATAATGGACCAAATACCCAAGGCAGAAGAAAGAAAACCCAAAGGAGAAAGAGGAAAGGAGAAGGAGGAAAAAAGAAACAGGTTAAGTCACGGGTGTTCTGAAGTGTGGAGCATTTTACAATGTAATGGGAAAGGAAGGCATCTACAGAGACGAAGCCACGACTAAGATTCATACAAAGAAAGGTAGGTAAGACACATAGGCAACAGATAGTTCCAGACTATGGAACAGAACATCTCCAGACTGAGGGACTGACAACCTCAAATCTACGACTTCAAGGGTACTTCTCTACTACTCCTGCCTAATTTCTGTACTCGACTGAAGAACTGAAGAAGCCTACTGTGTAGGCAAAACGTTTCGGAATAAAGTTACCTAACTGTTACCTATGTGTCTTACCTACCAACCTGTCGGTATTGTATACCATTTTGATATTCACTCATACAAGGAAAGTTGTGTATGTAGATGACATCTTTGCTCTTTGTCCTGAAGACTCTAGGCACTGTGTGGCTTCATCAGTACAATACAAAGTGGGCCAACAGGCCTGCTGCAGTGTTCCTCTTTTCTTATGTTCTTATGTTGTATAAGTGTCTCAGTCTTCAGTGGGAATCTAATTCCTTGCTTTCTTTCCTTGATGTTAATATCCACCTCTCAGATACAGGTTTTGGTTTTTCCGTGTAGCACAAGCCTATGTACAGTGGCATATACATTCACTACTGTGATAAATGGTTTGAAAACTGACAAGTTGAAGATTGAGACACATATGCAACATATGGGAATCTTTATTAAGGAAACGTTTCGCCACACAATGGCTTCTTCAGTCCAATACAAAGTAGAGAAGGGCAACGTTTCACTTTCCAGGAGCTTTGTCAAGCTGATACAAACAATACATGGACACAGAGGGTATATATAGGCTTTGAGTGAGGTGTAGTACAAGTAGAGGTAGTAGTAGTTGTAGTTGTTCTTATGTTCTTATACATGTGGTGGGAAAACTTTGGGTAGGGGTAGTTTTGATAAGGACCTGCCTTGTATGGTCCAGTAGGCCTTCTGCAGTGTTCCTCCATTCCTGTGTTGTTATGTACCACGGTTATTTCAGCATTTCATGAATGTCAGTTCTCACCCGTTCATATATCTTGATTCATAAACATGACTGATATCAACAATAAGCAAAAGTAAAGGCAACATTTAGGCAACTTTATTTCGGAATAAAGTTGCCTATGTGTCTTGCCTATCAACCTGTCGGTATTGTATACCATTTTGATATTCAAGAATAAGTAAAGCTCAAAATATGATAATTACCCGACCCTTTGTCTGTTTAACCCAGCCACATATACACCACCTGGACCACACTGGTGGGCGGTGCAGCAGCCACATATACACCACCTGGACCACACTGGTGGGCGGTGCAGCAGCCACATATACACCACCTGGACCACACTGGTGGGCGGTGCAGCAGCCACATATACACCACCTGGACCACACTGGTGGGCGGTGCAGCAGCCACATATACACCACCTGGACCACACTGGTGGGCGGTGCAGCAGCCACATATACACCACCTGGACCACACTGGTGGGCGGTGCAGCAGCCACATATACACCACCTGGACCACACTGGTGGGCGGTGCAGCAGCCACATATACACCACCTGGACCACACTGGTGGGCGGTGCAGCAGCCACATATACACCACCTGGACCACACTGGTGGGCGGTGCAGCAGCCACATATACACCACCTGGACCACACTGGTGGGCGGTGCAGCAGCCACATATACACCACCTGGACCACACTGGTGGGCGGTGCAGCAGCCACATATACACCACCTGGACCACACTCACTGGTGGGCGGTGCAGCAGCCACATATACACCACCTGGACCACACTCACTGGTGGGCGGTGCAGCAGCCACATATACACCACACTCACTGGTGGGCGGTGCAGCAGCCACATATACACCACCTGGACCACACTGGTGGGCGGTGCAGCAGCCACATATACACCACCTGGACATATACACCACTCACTGGTGGGCGGTGCAGCAGACACATATACACCACCTGGACCACACTGGTGGGCGGTGCAGCAGCCACATATACACCACCTGGACCACACTCACTGGTGGGCGGTGCAGCAGCCACATATACACCACCTGGACCACACTCACTGGTGGGCGGTGCAGCAGCCACATATACACCACCTGGACCACACTGGTGGGCGGTGCAGCAGCCACATATACACCACCTGGACCACACTCGCTGGTGGGCGGTGCAGCAGCCACATATACACCACCTGGACCACACTCACTGGTGGGCGGTGCAGCAGCCACATATACACCACCTGGACCACACACACTGGTGGGCGGTGCAGCAGCCACATATACACCACCTGGACCACACTGGTGGGCGGTGCAGCAGTCACATATACACCACCTGGACCACACTCACTGGTGGGCGGTGCAGCAGACACATATACACCACCTGGACCACACTCACTGGTGGGCGGTGCAGCAGCCACATATACACCACCTGGACCACACTCACTGGTGGGCGGTGCAGCAGCCACATATACACCACCTGGACCACACTCACTGGTGGGCGGTGCAGCAGCCACATATACACCACCTGGACCACACTCACTGGTGGGCGGTGCAGCAGCCACATATACACCACCTGGACCACACTCACTGGTGGGCGGTGCAGCAGCCACATATACACCACCTGGACCAA
The DNA here is from genome assembly GCF_038502225.1 of Cherax quadricarinatus. Lineage (NCBI taxonomy): Eukaryota > Metazoa > Arthropoda > Malacostraca > Decapoda > Parastacidae > Cherax > Cherax quadricarinatus. Next base: position 465,018 of record NW_027195040.1, read on the forward strand.
ACTCACTGGTGGGCGGTGCAGCAGCCACATATACACCACCTGGACCACACTCACTGGTGGGCGGTGCAGCAGACACATATACACCACCTGGACCACACTCACTGGTGGGCGGTGCAGCAGACACATATACACCACCTGGACCAAACTCACTGGTGGGCGGTGCAGCAGCCACATATACACCACCTGGACCACACTGGTGGGCGGTGCAGCAGCCACATATACACCACCTGGACCAAACTCACTGGTGGGCGGTGCAGCAGCCACATATACACCACCTGGACCAAACTCACTGGTGGGCGGTGCAGCAGCCACATATACACCACCTGGACCACACTCACTGGTGGGCGGTGCAGCAGCCACATATACACCACCTGGACCACACTCACTGGTGGGCGGTGCAGCAGCCACATATACACCACCTGGACCAAACTCACTGGTGGGCGGTGCAGCAGCCACATATACACCACCTGGACCACACACACTGGTGGGCGGTGCAGCAGCCACATATGCAGCAGCCACATATACACCACACCACTGGTGGGCTGCAGCAGCCACATATACACCACCTGGAACACTCACTGGTGGGCGGTGCAGCAGCCACATATACACAAACTCACCTGCAGACCAAACTCACTGGTGGGCGGTGCAGCAGCCACATATACACCACCTGGACCAAACTCACTGGTGGGCGGTGCAGCAGCCACATATACACCACCTGGACCAAACTCACTGGTGGGCGGTGCAGCAGCCACATATACACCACCTGGACCAAACTCACTGGTGGGCGGTGCAGCAGCCACATATACACCACCTGGACCACACTCACTGGTGGGCGGTGCAGCAGCCACATATACACCACCTGGACCACACTCACTGGTGGGCGGTGCAGCAGACACATATACACCACCTGGACCAAACTCACTGGTGGGCGGTGCAGCAGCCACATATACACCACCTGGACCACACTCACTGGTGGGCGGTGCAGCAGCCACATATACACCACCTGGACCACACTCACTGGTGGGCGGTGCAGCAGCCACATATACACCACCTGGACCACACTCACTGGTGGGCGGTGCAGCAGCCACATATACACCACCTGGACCACACTCACTGGTGGGCGGTGCAGCAGCCACATATACACCACCTGGACCACACTCACTGGTGGGCGGTGCAGCAGACACATATACACCACCTGGACCACACTCACTGGTGGGCGGTGCAGCAGCCACATATACACCACCTGGACCACACTCACTGGTGGGCGGTGCAGCAGCCACATATACACCACCTGGACCAAACTCACTGGTGGGCGGTGCAGCAGACACATATACACCACCTGGACCAAACTCACTGGTGGGCGGTGCAGCAGCCACATATACACCACCTGGACCACACTCACTGGTGGGCGGTGCAGCAGACACATATACACCACCTGGACCAAACTCACTGGTGGGCGGTGCAGCAGCCACATATACACCACCTGGACCACACTCACTGGTGGGCGGTGCAGCAGACACATATACACCACCTGGACCAAACTCACTGGTGGGCGGTGCAGCAGCCACATATACACCACCTGGACCACACTCACTGGTGGGCGGTGCAGCAGCCACATATACACCACCTGGACCACACTCACTGGTGGGCGGTGCAGCAGACACATATACACCACCTGGACCAAACTCACTGGTGGGCGGTGCAGCAGCCACATATACACCACCTGGACCACACTCACTGGTGGGCGGTGCAGCAGCCACATATACACCACCTGGACCACACTCACTGGTGGGCGGTGCAGCAGCCACATATACACCACCTGGACCAAACTCACTGGTGGGCGGTGCAGCAGCCACATATACACCACCTGGACCACACTCACTGGTGGGCGGTGCAGCAGCCACATATACACCACCTGGACCAAACTCACTGGTGGGCGGTGCAGCAGCCACATATACACCACCTGGACCACACTCACTGGTGGGCGGTGCAGCAGCCACATATACACCACCTGGACCAAACTCACTGGTGGGCGGTGCAGCAGACACATATACACCACCTGGACCACACTCACTGGTGGGCGGTGCAGCAGCCACATATACACCACCTGGACCAAACTCACTGGTGGGCGGTGCAGCAGCCACATATACACCACCTGGACCACACTCACTGGTGGGCGGTGCAGCAGACACATATACACCACCTGGACCACACTCACTGGTGGGCGGTGCAGCAGCCACATATACACCACCTGGACCACACTCACTGGTGGGCGGTGCAGCAGACACATATACACCACCTGGACCAAACTCACTGGTGGGCGGTGCAGCAGCCACATATACACCACCTGGACCAAACTCACTGGTGGGCGGTGCAGCAGCCACATATACACCACCTGGACCAAACTCACTGGTGGGCGGTGCAGCAGCCACATATACACCACCTGGACCAAACTCACTGGTGGGCGGTGCAGCAGACACATATACACCACCTGGACCAAACTCACTGGTGGGCGGTGCAGCAGACACATATACACCACCTGGACCACACTCACTGGTGGGCGGTGCAGCAGCCACATATACACCACCTGGACCACACTCACTGGTGGGCGGTGCAGCAGCCACATATACACCACCTGGACCCACCTCACTGGTGGGCGGTGCAGCAGCCACATATACACCACCTGGACCAAACTCACTGGTGGGCGGTGCAGCAGCCACATATACACCACCTGGACCACACTCACTGGTGGGCGGTGCAGCAGCCACATATACACCACCTGGACTGGTGGGCGGTGCAGCAGCCACATATACACCACCTGGAAACTCACTGGTGGGCGGTGCAGCAGCCACATATACACCACCTGGACCACACTCACTGGTGGGCGGTGCAGCAGCCACATATACACCACCTGGACCAAACTCACTGGTGGGCGGTGCAGCAGACACATATACACCACCTGGACCAAACTCACTGGTGGGCGGTGCAGCAGACACATATACACCACCTGGACCACACTCACTGGTGGGCGGTGCAGCAGCCACATATACACCACCTGGACCAAACTCACTGGTGGGCGGTGCAGCAGCCACATATACACCACCTGGACCAAACTCACTGGTGGGCGGTGCAGCAGACACATATACACCACCTGGACCACACTCACTGGTGGGCGGTGCAGCAGCCACATATACACCACCTGGACCACACTCACTGGTGGGCGGTGCAGCAGCCACATATACACCACCTGGACCACACTCACTGGTGGGCGGTGCAGCAGACACATATACACCACCTGGACCACACTCACTGGTGGGCGGTGCAGCAGCCACATATACACCACCTGGACCACACTCACTGGTGGGCGGTGCAGCAGCCACATATACACCACCTGGACCAAACTCACTGGTGGGCGGTGCAGCAGCCACATATACACCACCTGGACCAAACTCACTGGTGGGCGGTGCAGCAGCCACATATACACCACCTGGACCACACTCACTGGTGGGCGGTGCAGCAGCCACATATACACCACCTGGACCACACTCACTGGTGGGCGGTGCAGCAGCCACATATACACCACCTGGACCAAACTCACTGGTGGGCGGTGCAGCAGACACATATACACCACCTGGACCACACTCACTGGTGGGCGGTGCAGCAGACACATATACACCACCTGGACCACACTCACTGGTGGGCGGTGCAGCAGCCACATATACACCACCTGGACCACACTCACTGGTGGGCGGTGCAGCAGACACATATACACCACCTGGACCACACTCACTGGTGGGCGGTGCAGCAGACACATATACACCACCTGGACCAAACTCACTGGTGGGCGGTGCAGCAGACACATATACACCACCTGGACCAAACTCACTGGTGGGCGGTGCAGCAGCCACATATACACCACCTGGACCAAACTCACTGGTGGGCGGTGCAGCAGCCACATATACACCACCTGGACCACACTCACTGGTGGGCGGTGCAGCAGACACATATACACCACCTGGACCAAACTCACTGGTGGGCGGTGCAGCAGACACATATACACCACCTGGACCAAACTCACTGGTGGGCGGTGCAGCAGCCACATATACACCACCTGGACCACACTCACTGGTGGGCGGTGCAGCAGCCACATATACACCACCTGGACCACACTCACTGGTGGGCGGTGCAGCAGCCACATATACACCACCTGGACCACACTCACTGGTGGGCGGTGCAGCAGCCACATATACACCACCTGGACCACACTCACTGGTGGGCGGTGCAGCAGCCACATATACACCACCTGGACCACACTCACTGGTGGGCGGTGCAGCAGCCACACACCACTCACTGGTGGGCGGTGCAGCAGCCACATATACACCACCTGGACCAAACTCACTGGTGGGCGGTGCAGCAGACACATATACACCACCTGGACCAAACTCACTGGTGGGCGGTGCAGCAGACACATATACACCACCTGGACCACCACTCACTGGTGGGCGGTGCAGCAGCCACATATACACCACCTGGACCAAACTCACTGGTGGGCGGTGCAGCAGACACATATACACCACCTGGACCAAACTCACTGGTGGGCGGTGCAGCAGACACATATACACCACCTGGACCACACTCACTGGTGGGCGGTGCAGCAGACACATATACACCACCTGGACCACACTCACTGGTGGGCGGTGCAGCAGACACATATACACCACCTGGACCACACTCACTGGTGGGCGGTGCAGCAGCCACATATACACCACCTGGACCAAACTCACTGGTGGGCGGTGCAGCAGCCACATATACACCACCTGGACTAATCTCACTGGTGGGCGGTGCAGCAGCCACATATACACCACCTGGACCACACTCACTGGTGGGCGGTGCAGCAGCCACATATACACCACCTGGACCACACTCACTGGTGGGCGGTGCAGCAGCCACATATACACCACCTGGACCAAACTCACTGGTGGGCGGTGCAGCAGCCACATATACACCACCTGGACCAAACTCACTGGTGGGCGGTGCAGCAGCCACATATACACCACCTGGACCAACAAACTCACTGGTGGGCGGTGCAGCAGCCACATATACACCACCTGGACCAAACTCACTGGTGGGCGGTGCAGCAGCCACATATACACCACCTGGACCAAACTCACTGGTGGGCGGTGCAGCAGACACATATACACCACCTGGACCAAACTCACTGGTGGGCGGTGCAGCAGACACATATACACCACCTGGACCCCACTGGTGGGCGGTGCAGCAGCCACATATACACCACCTGGACCAAACTCACTGGTGGGCGGTGCAGCAGCCACATATACACCACCTGGACCACACTCACTGGTGGGCGGTGCAGCAGACACATATACACCACCTGGACCAAACTCACTGGTGGGCGGTGCAGCAGACACATATACACCACCTGGACCACACTCACTGGTGGGCGGTGCAGCAGACACATATACACCACCTGGACCAAACTCACTGGTGGGCGGTGCAGCAGCCACATATACACAATCACTGGTGGGCGGTGCAGCAGCCACATATACACCACCTGGACCACACTCACTGGTGGGCGGTGCAGCAGCCACATATACACCACCTGGACCACACTCACTGGTGGGCGGTGCAGCAGCCACATATACACCACCTGGACCACACTCACTGGTGGGCGGTGCAGCAGACACATATACACCACCTGGACCACACTCACTGGTGGGCGGTGCAGCAGACACATATACACCACCTGGACCACACTCACTGGTGGGCGGTGCAGCAGACACATATACACCACCTGGACCAAACTCACTGGTGGGCGGTGCAGCAGACACATATACACCACCTGGACCACACTCACTGGTGGGCGGTGCAGCAGACACATATACACCACCTGGACCAAACTCACTGGTGGGCGGTGCAGCAGCCACATATACACCACCTGGACCACACTCACTGGTGGGCGGTGCAGCAGACACATATACACCACCTGGACCACACTCACTGGTGGGCGGTGCAGCAGACACATATACACCACCTGGACCACGCTGGTGGGCGGTGCAGCAGACACATATACACCACCTGAACCATACTGGTGGGCGGTGCAGCAGCCACATATACACCACCTGGACCACACTCACTGGTGGGCGGTGCAGCAGACACATATACACCACCTGGACCACACTCACTGGTGGGCGGTGCAGCAGCCACATATACACCACCTGGACCACACTCACTGGTGGGCGGTGCAGCAGACACATATACACCTGGACCACACTCACTGGTGGGCGGTGCAGCAGACACATATACACCACCTGGACCACACTCACTGGTGGGCGGTGCAGCAGACACATATACACCACCTGGACCACACTCACTGGTGGGCGGTGCAGCAGACACATATACACCACCTGGACCACACTGGTGGGCGGTGCAGCAGACACAGTAAGTAACGTCACTGATGACTGATCATAGTGATGCCAGGGCGATTAAGGGTTTTTCCAAAACATCATAAATAAAATTGTCGATTTATCGTAGTTTATCATATAGCGTCATTGATTTTCCCTATATAGGCCTAATTGTACTCTGTAATCATATAATAGGCTATATAGAAACAAAGGATTTTTCTCTTATGTTGCTGCAGCACTGCCTAGTATGGGTCAGTAGGCCTGCTGCAGTGTTCCTCCTTTCTTATGTTTTTAGTGTCACCTTCTTTAGAGGCTCTTTGGTGTCACCCCCTAAATGGTGTCACCCGGGGCGCCCCACCCCCCGCCCACCACCCCCCGCCCCCCCTAACGACGCCTCTGCACATTAGGTAGGCTTCTGTTATGAAAATAAAGAAATTTATGCATAACTCTAAGGATTGTACAACCCAGGTTTGACTACCATCAACACTGAGAGCACTGTGCTACCAGTGATGTGTTCACCACTGTTGGTTATTGTCACTGTCAGCACCACTGAGAGCACTGTGCTACCAGTGATGTGTTCACCACTGTTGGTTATTGTCACTGTCAGCACCACTGAGAGCACTGTGCTACCAGTGATGTGTTCACCACTGTTGGTTATTGTCACTGTCAGCACCACTGAGAGCACTGTGCTACCAGTGATGTGTTCACCACTGTTGGTTATTGTCACTGTCAGCACCACTGAGAGCACTGTGCTACCAGTGATGTGTTCACCACTGTTGGTTATTGTCACTGTCAGCACCACTGAGAGCACTGTGCTACCAGTGATGTGTTCACCACTGTTGGTTATTGTCACTGTCAGCACCACTGAGAGCACTGTGCTACCAGTGATGTGTTCACCACTGTTGGTTATTGTCACTGTCAGCACCACTGAGAGCACTGTGCTACCAGTGATGTGTTCACCACTGTTGGTTATTGTCACTGTCAGCACCACTGAGAGCACTGTGCTACCAGTGATGTGTTCACCACTGTTGGTTATTGTCACTGTCAGCACCACTGAGAGCACTGTGCTACCAGTGATGTGTTCACCACTGTTGGTTATTGTCACTGTCAGCACCACTGAGAGCACTGTGCTACCAGTGATGTGTTCACCACTGTTGGCTACCAGTGATGTTCACCACTGTTGGTTATTGTCACTGTCAGCACCACTGAGAGCACTGTGCTACCAGTGATGTGTTCACCACTGTTGGTTATTGTCACTGTCAGCACCACTGAGAGCACTGTGCTACCAGTGATGTGTTCACCACTGTTGGTTATTGTCACTGTCAGCACCACTGAGAGCACTGTGCTACCAGTGATGTGTTCACCACTGTTGGTTATTGTCACTGTCAGCACCACTGAGAGCACTGTGCTACCAGTGATGTGTTCACCACTGTTGGTTATTGTCACTGTCAGCACCACTGAGAGCACTGTGCTACCAGTGATGTGTTCACCACTGTTGGTTATTGTCACTGTCAGCACCACTGAGAGCACTGTGCTACCAGTGATGTGTTCACCACTGTTGGTTATTGTCACTGTCAGCACCACTGAGAGCACTGTGCTACCAGTGATGTGTTTACCACTGTTGGTTATTGTCACTGTCAGCACCACTGAGAGCACTGTGCTACCAGTGATGTGTTTACCACTGTTGGTTATTGTCACTGTCAGCACCACTGAGAGCACTGTGCTACCCCTGGTATTGTTCCTCGATGACGGTTCCTCTTCATACGCATATTGCAACCCATCTGTTGACAGGACAACGGCAGGTTTCCACTTATTCTCTGTAACTGTCAGTTTTGGCATTTCCGAGAATTTTTTTTGCAACTAATTATAAGGTATACCACGCATTTTTCTCCTCACAGACTAGTATATAGTTCAACTCCTCATCTCAAAGAAACTCGCGAATCTTTGGACCAACCAATTCATCCCCATTGATTTTTGCATCATTGAGCCTCGAGGATTTACTACCGAGGTTCTTTAATATTGCCACCGTTTTGTCCAGACTATAACGTGTAAACGTTGTAACAAAATCAAGCTCGGGTCTTCAGGTAGAGAATACCGAACATTTTTTGTTCAAGGGTTCACTGAGTGTCAGGGTGGCTAATACTTTTTGATATAATAAGTCCTCGTCCGGGTATCCCACTCAAAGAAAACAGCAATACTTGGTGTAGTCTAGCTGCAGTACAAGGAAAATAGCAGCAACTTCATTCGCCACAAAGTTGCCACTGATGGTTGTTGCGAGGGGAAAGTCAGTTCTGCATAACAAAAGTTATAATGTTCACGTAGTTAAGGGGCATCTTTTTCCAAAGTTAGCTGAAAAAGTCAGCATCAAAGCAAATAGTAAACCGACTTAGACACGCGAGTACTACATGACTTAAGGGAATGTACTGAAATAGTTTAGTTACTCTGGTAAGTAGGTTGATAGAATATCGGAATTCTGAGAGAACCAACTGTATTTTGTCGTCAGACTTGACTTATAAACAAACGTTGCCATAACCAAATTTGCACAATTGCTGGTCAATTCAGCACAAGCCCGTCCACATCATCACCTCCAAAAAATAATAAGAAACTTGAAAAAGAAAACAGCTGCAGATGAGAAACAGTAGAAATTTCAAGTATTGTTTTAAACACTTATACACTGCGAAATTATTTAAATTACACCATGTCTGATTATATTTACCATCCTCCCTTCCCACATTATATGTAAGAGCAACCTCCCTTCCCACATTATATGTAAGAGCAACCTCCCTTCCCACATTATATGTAAGAGCAACCTCCCTTCCCACATTATATGTAAGAGCAACCTCCCTTCCCACATTATATGTAAGAGCAACCTCCCTTCCCACATTATATGTAAGAGCAACCTCCCTTCCCACATTATATGTAAGAGCAACCTCCCTTCCCACATCATATGTAAGAGCAACCTCCCTTCCCACATATGTAAGAGCAACCTCCCTTCCCACATTATATGTAAGAGCAACCTCCCTTCCCACATCATATGTAAGAGCAACCTCCCTTCCCACATCATATGTAAGAGCAACCTCCCTTCCCACATTATATGTAAGAGCAACCTCCCTTCCCACATTATATGTAAGAGCAACCTCCCTTCCCACATCATATGTAAGAGCAACCTCCCTTCCCACATTATATGTAAGAGCAACCTCCCTTCCCACATTATATGTAAGAGCAACCTCCCTTCCCACATCATATGTAAGAGCAACCTCCCTTCCCACATTATATGTAAGAGCAACCTCCCTTCCCACATTATATGTAAGAGCAACCTCCCTTCCCACATATGTAAGAGCAACCTCCCTTCCCACATCATATGTAAGAGCAACCTCCCTTCCCACATTATATGTAAGAGCAACCTCCCTTCCCACATCATATGTAAGAGCAACCTCCCTTCCCACATTATATGTAAGAGCAACCTCCCTTCCCACATAATATGTAAGAGCAACCTCCCTTCCCACATTATATGTAAGAGCAACCTCCCTTCCCACATCATATGTAAGAGCAACCTCCCTTCCCACATTATATGTAAGAGCAACCTCCCTTCCCACATCATATGTAAGAGCAACCTCCCTTCCCACATTATATGTAAGAGCAACCTCCCTTCCCACATCATATGTAAGAGCAACCTCCCTTCCCACATTATATGTAAGAGCAACCTCCCTTCCCACATCATATGTAAGAGCAACCTCCCTTCCCACATTATATGTAAGAGCAACCTCCCTTCCCACATTATATGTAAGAGCAACCTCCCTTCCCACATCATATGTAACAGCAACCTCCCTTCCCACATTATATGTAACAGCAACCTCCCTTCCCACATCATATGTAAGAGCAACCTCCCTTCCCACATCATATGTAAGAGCAACCTCCCTTCCTACATCAAGGGTAACAGCAACCTTCCTTCCCACATCAAGGGTAAGAGCATCCTTCCTTCCCACATCAAGGGTAACAGCAACCTTCCTTCCCACATAAAAAGTAACAGCAACCTCCCTTCCCACATCAAGGGTAACAGCAACCTTCCATCCCACATCAAGGGCAACAGCAATATTTCTTCCCACATCAAGATTAACAGCAACCTCCCTTCCCAAATCAAGGATAACAGCAACCTCCCTTCCCACATCATATGTAACAGCAACCTCCCTTCCCACATTAAGGGTAACAGCAACCTCCCTTCCCACATCATATGTAACAGCAACCTCCCTTCCCACATCATATGTAACAGCAACCTCCCTTCCCACATTATATGTAACAGCAACCTCCCTTCCCACATCAAATGTAACAGCAACCTTCCTTCCCACATCAAGGGTAACAGCAACCTTCCTTCCCACATCAAGGTTAACAGCAACCTTCCTTCCCACATTATATGTAAGAGCAACCTCCCTTCCCACATTATATGTAAGAGCAACCTTCCTTCCCACATTATATGTAAGAGCAACCTCCCTTCCCACATTATATGTAACAGCAACCTCCCTTCCCACATCATATGTAAGAGCAACCTCCCTTCCCACATTATATGTAACAGCAACCTCCCTTCCCACATTATATGTAAGAGCAACCTCCCTTCCCACATTATATGTAAGAGCAACCTCCCTTCCCACATTATATGTAAGAGCAACCCTCCCTTCCCACATCATATGTAAGAGCAACCTCCCTTCCCACATCATATGTAAGAGCAACTTCCGTTCCCACATCTCATGTAAGAGCAACCTCCCTTCCCACATCATATGTAAGAGCAACCTTCCTTCCCACATCAAGGGTAACAGCAACCTTCCTTCCCACATCAAGGTTAACAGCAACCTCCCTTCCCACATCATATGTAAGGGCAACCTCCCTTCCCACATTATATGTAAGAGCAACCTCCCTTCCCACATCATATGTAAGAGCAACCTCCCTTCCCACATTATATGTAAGAGCAACCTCCCTTCCCACATTATATGTAAGAGCAACCTCCCTTCCCACATTATATGTAAGAGCAACCTCCCTTCCCACATTATATGTAAGAGCAACCCTCCCTTCCCACATCATATGTAAGAGCAACCTCCCTTCCCACATTATATGTAAGAGCAACCCTCCCTTCCCACATCATATGTAAGAGCAACCTCCCTTCCCACATCATATGTAAGAGCAACTTCCGTTCCCACATCATATGTAAGAGCAACCTCCCTTCCCACGTTATATGTAAGAGCAACCTCCTTTCCCACATCATATGTAAGAGCAACATCCCTTCCCACATTATATGTAACAGCAACCTCCCTTCCCACATTATATGTAAGAGCAACCCTCCCTTCCCACTTCATATATAACAGCAACCTTCCTTCCCACATCAAGGGTAACAGCAACCTTCCTTCCCACATCAAGGTTAACAGCAACCTCCCTTCCCACATCAAGGGCAACAGCGACCTTCCTTCCCACATCAAGGGTAACAGCAACTTTCCTTCCCACATCAAGGGTAACAGCAACCTTCCTTCCCATATCAAGGGTAACAGCAACCTTCCTTCCCACATCAAGGTTAACAGCAACCTCCCTTCACATTAGTTGCACTTCTGTCCCTTTAACTAACATATTGTAGGTAATTCTACCAACAATATTACATAAACCCAGCGTTGGAAAAAAAAAAATCAATGCAACGCGGATTGCTTTCTCAACAAGGTGCTTTTAGGCAGAGGAGAACTGAAAATGAAGCTTTAACCTGGGTCAGTTACACAGTACCTTATGCTTTAGCTAAAAGAGGAAAGTCTTTCACCGATGGAGATCTGATCAAAGCGTGTATGAAGGAAGCTCCGGGAGAGTTATGCCCAGAAAAAGCAAATCTGTTCAAAATCCTCAGTCTTGCACCATGTACTGTTGCTCGTAAAATTTAGCATATAAGAAGCAATATATTTCATCAAAATGCAGACAAAAAAAGAAACTTTTAGTTTCATTCTCTTGCACTTGATGAACTGAATGACATGAGTGACACATCGCAATTTCTGGAATTCGTCCGTGGCGTCGACAATTAATTAGCATCAACGCATAGCATGCACAACACAGGAGAAGATATCTTCAAAGAATTAAATTAAACTTTATTATAGCTAAGAGGGAAGAACAGGAAAGACTAGCTCACAAAGAAAAAAAAGAACATGAAAGACTAGCTCGCGAAGAGAAGAGACTAGCAGGCGAAGAAAAAAATCAGAGAAGACTAGCTCCAGAAGAGAAACAAGAACAGGAAAGGATAGCTAGAGAAGACAGAGTTCAGGCAAGAGAGGTAGCCTTCAAAAAGGAATTGAAGAACAAGCTAAGCAGAGGGAATCAAAACAGTTAAGATTGGAGTTAGAAGCCAAGAAGATAGGACTAAGCTGAAAATAACGGTACTAGCACCCTACCCACAAATCAAATTTTTGAATGCCTCAAATACCACCTTTCACAGAACAGTATGACATCTAGGCATATTTACCAGATCTGAGAACACTGCCACTCTATGTATCTGATCATCACATGTATGGGCTACTAGGCTTGGCGCACTTCTGCTGGTATCAGCTTTAAATGTATATTCTGCTTTACCTTCTGGGGTAATAAAAAATTATAGTCTACTGAAGAAAGCCATAATTTACGCTTTCAAAGAAACTACTCATCATTACAGGTCAGAGTTTCGTCATGATAGAATAACTCCAAATCAAAATTACATGCAGTATTTAATAACTCGTTTCAGACTGTTTGATTCTTTGATTGATAGCGCTGAAGTCGACCACGACTTCAACTCATTACGACGCCTGATGGAAAGGGATCAAGTCCTTTCGTCTGTAACCTTTCATTTACAAATATTTATAAAAGAACAAAATGTTCACACATCTTCGGTAATGGCACAAGTCCCCAGACATACATGTGTGTGTGAGCATAATAACTACCCCAAGGACCGTAACATATATAAATCTGTTGTGCCTCAGCAAACTGAGGGGCCCTAAACCTTTGTGCCTAAGAATTCCACGGACTTCACGATGATATCTTTCATCTGTAATGAATTTGGACATAAACGTCAAGAATGTGCCAAGAGGAAGCGTGAGAATATCGGGAAGTGTTTCACTGAAGCTAATATTAACGCAGCTTTTAGTGAAGGTACTCTTAATGGAATGAATGTTTCGCCAATTCTTAGAGATACTGGATGATCCTGTATTGTTATCTCTAGTAAGCTTTTCCCTAACTTAGATTCTTCACGGTATAAAATTATTAAATTAAATTAAATTATGTTAGCTTTCCTCACAAATTGGAAGAACTATGAGAGTTTCTATGGTAATAATGCCGATTTACTCAGTCCCATTTGCTAGGGTTGCAGTGGATAGAGTTGGTCGTATCACTTCTGGTTCATCAGGAGGTCATAAATACATCTTGACTATGACTGGCTATGCGTCTAGCTTCCCAGAAGCAGTACGTCAGTAGAAGTTGCAGAAAAGTTACTATCTATTTTTTCACGGGTAGGTATACCCAGGGAAATTCTTTCTGATCAAGGAACACAATTTACTTCTGAATTAATGGATCAAGTTTATCAACTTGTTGGGTGTTAAACCTCCGTTACATCCAAATTGTAACGGAAGAGTGGAATGACAACATGCTATCCTAAAGTCAATATTAAAGAAACTTTGTTTCCTTAAGCCAACTGACTGGTAAAGTTATCTACCATGTGCTCTTTGTAATGCGTGAGATTCCAAGTGATTCACTTGGATATTCCCCTTTCGAATTGCTTTATGGGAGACAAGCTCGTGAACCTCTATTTATCTTGAATGAACTGTGGTCCAAATATATTAAAACTGAAGTTCAAAGCACTTATCAGTTTTTTTTTTTTAGATCTGAGAGAAAGATTAGAAGAAACCGCTGATTTAGTTGTCAAGAACTTGAATATTTCCATGGAAACATACAAGACCTATATTGACCAAAAGAGTCAAGCGTAAATTTAATATTGGCGATGAAGTTTTAGTTCTTTTACCAGATAAATCCAACAAATTGTTAATTTCCTGGAGCGGACCGAATAAAATAATAAAGTTCTGTAATGAGGTAGATTATCTCTTGGATGTCAAAGGTAAAGAACGAATGTAACATGTCAATATTTTGGAACTTTTCCACCGTAGAGAAGTTATTCTTCGTTGAAACTCCTTCGATTAAGATATTTTGTCTTACAGCTTAGTTAACAGTCATGATTCTCGTGAATGTAAAGTTTGTATTATAGATCACTAGTCTCGCACAGAATCGAAGGAACTACTAGATATCTTAACTGTTGATTCTCCAACTAATAACTCAAACATCAACATCAAGAGTGAACTATCTAGTAAACAAAAGTCTCAAGTAAATGCCATAGTAAATACCTTTTCTGACATATTCACAGAGATCCCAGGACTTACCACTACCGTTGTACACAAGATTGAATTGTCAGCTCATGAACCAGTAAGACGGAAAATCTATCCTGTTACGGTTCACTTACGGAAAACATTTGATAACGAAGTTGACAAACTCTTAAAGTTAAATATCATTGAACCTTCTAAATCAGCTTTCTGTTCAGCAGTTGTCATGGTTAAGAAACCAGACAATTCTTACCGACTGGCTCAAGATTTTCGTTATTAAATGTTATCACTAAATGGGACGTTGAGCCCATGCCAGTAATCGATCATGACTTGTATGAATTCCATGACTAAATTTTTCTCTGAATTAGACATCTCACAAGCGTACCATCAAGTGTCATTACACCCAGACTCTAAACCATACACTGCTTTCCCTACTCATAAAGGACTAATACAATATCGCACAATGTCTTTCGGCTTGGTCACCGCGTGTGCCACGTATATCCGGCTTATGAGAACAGTCCTTTCTGACCTCAAGAATGTTTCAGTGTATTTCGATAATATTTACATCATGATTTATGTCTGGGAGGATCATCTTACTACACTGTCGCTGGTTTTAAAAAGACTAAGAGCTCATGACCTTACAATCAAACCACAGAAGTGTTTTCTTGGCTATTTCAAAGTACAATACCTCGGGTTTATTATTTCTGACAGTAATTTATCACCTCTTCCTAACAAGACGAAAGCAGTTCTAGAAAGCTCCTTCCCAACTACAAAACAAAATTGCTAAGAAGTTTCCTTGGGTCAGTAAATTTCAAAAGAGAATTTTTGTACACAAGTTAAAAGGTCTGACTTCCATTCTCACAGACTATTTAAAAAGTATGCAAAGGAACCTCTTGTTTGTTCTGAAGAGGCTGTAGAAAACTTCGAACAAAGTAAAGAATACTTTCCAATCCTCCTGTTCTAAAATTACCAGTTATTAATAAAGTCTTTTGTCTCCAAACGGATGCCTTCCATTCAGGACTCGGGACTGTTCCACTACAGTATTATGATGAGATTCACTTCCCTATATCTTCCACCAGTAAGAAGCTTCTGCCGAGGGAAGAAAGATACTCCACTGTGGAGAAGGAATGTTATACATTGGTATGGGGTGTAAGTGGGTTCAACTACTACTTATATGGAAAACCCTTTGTGCTTGAAACAGATCACAAGCCACTGATGTACCTCAGAAAACCACTTCTCAGATTGGCTGAACCGAGGGTGTACATAGTACTTTTCCCTCTGTAATCTTAACATACTGCCTCCGACTATAAGTTTAGGAAAGGGGATATTTTGAGGGAAAAAAAACTCATAGTGGTACCATCCACTAGTCGAAGTAAAAAAAAGTGAGAGGTATGGTTGTTCAGACACCCAGGAACCACTAGCGTGTTACCGCGCACTCTTCCATCTAGTGGGCAGAGGCTAAACTTCAGTTCCTAGCGTCTGAGTTGTTTTAATTTCTATTCCTGGTAGTATTAACCTTACCTGGTGTGGGTTGAAGTTTGAGAATAACTTCACCTCCACTCTTCTCATGATCAGTTAGGTGATCTACAAGGAGTATTTCTGTTCATTGATACTAATTTACCTGGTTACCAGTAATGACATTGAAGTAGAATACCAGCCTTTGTCTTTCTTCAGTGTCATACTTATTTAACACTTATATAACCAGTGTTTTCTTTATTATCAGCTCTGCTGCTGACCTGGTCAACCAGGGTAGACGCTAGTTAATTGGAGCAAGATCCCTGTCTACAGGACGTAGTGGGACATTACGACTCCTCACCTCTAAAATTTGAATTGTGGTGATACAACCAAGTAGTGACAGGATTTTCAGAACATGGGACGAACACCGCCACCCAGGATAACCAACACCATTTCTTCTAAAACATCATCAGAAGACCATCCTGGGAATAAGATTCTCATGTCCCAACATCCTACTGGAACCACAGCGGCCAATATTTATTTTAGTTATTTTTAATTAAAATCCTTAGAAAAATATCATAATTATTATCCATCAAGTTATTCATTTGTTATTTTTCCTTTCTTTTGTTCAGTAGGAAGGCGTTCCCCTGACACTGGTAGCACAGAAGACCAGTACAGACACACAGAAGAACAAATATAGTTCAGTAACAGAGAAGACCAGTACAGTAACACAGAAGAATGAGTACAGTAACAGAGACGACCAGTACAGAAAATTAAAACAAAAGAACGGTAGAGTACAGTACAGAAATACAGTACAGTAGCAAAGAAAAAATGTACAGCAACAGAGAAGAACAGTAAGGTTTTGCATTACGGGGATATCTTTCTGGGATCACGCATGATTATAATTACATCAGTCTTACATTCACTGCCTCTGCTGCTGCCTCTATTTTAAACTGAAGAAGCCTACTGTGTAGGCGAAACGTTTTTGATTGAAGACACCTAACTGTTGGGTCTCACTCCAGCAACACCCACGGTATTGTCCCGGCCCGGGTCTTTTCCAGATGACCTACGTTATGTTAGAGTACCAGACATGTGTACCCAGGAGACCTGCCATCTACGACTCTGCAACATATATTACTACCAGTTCTAGTTGTTGCAATGTTATCTCTGTTATGTTAATCAACAATATGAACAATATTTTTATTAATGTTATTTTTATTAATGTTAACTCCGGTGAATGAACAAAATAAGAACACTACCGTGGCTCCTATGAGAGTGGCTGGAGTGGAAATAATACCACCCTGGTAGACGCTTTTGAATCCAAATTAGCAAATCTTGAATTATAATAACATTAATAATTTGCGACCACTGTCAGCCTCAGAGTTATCTCTGAGTTACCAGACCTTGCCACGTGGAGGCCAGTGGTTCGTCTTTAAGGTCCGCCCCCCCCCCCTCGCCTTCCCCAGGTTCATGTGTCCAGGAATCCATCCGTGGGCCCCCGGATGTCTCCCCTTCCTCACTTCCCTAAGGTCAGCCTCGCCTCTCTCTCTCTGCCTTCCAGCCTCAGCCTTCCCTAGGGTTATGTATCCAGGAATTCATCCGTCCGCTGCCGGATGTTTCCCCTTTCTCACTTCCCCAAGGTCAGCCTCACCAACCTGTATTCATGCCTACTTCCCCAAGGTCAGCCTCAACTGCATGTATTCATGCTTTCCCCAGGTTCATGTATCCAGGAATCCATCCGTTCGCTCCCGGATGTCTCCCCTTCCCCACTTACCCAAGGTCAGCCTCAACAACAACCTTCCCCAAGTTCATGTATCCAGGAATTCATCCGTTCGCTCCCGGATGTCTTCCCTTCCCCACTTACCTAAGGTCAGCGAGTTAGGTCAGTGCCTTCCCCGGATCAGTGTCTCCAGGAGTCCACTTGGTGTCACCTCAGGTGGAAATCCCTTCTCCACTTCCCCAAAGTCAGCGGTATTCTTGCTTTACCCAGGTTCATGTATCCAGGAATCGATCCGTCTACCGCCGGATGTCTTCCCTTCCCCACTTCCCCAAGGTCAGCCTCAACTGCTGGTATTCTTGCTTTCCGGAGGTTCATGTATCCAGGAATCGATCCGTCTACCGCCGGATGTCTTCCCTTCCCCACTTCCCCAAGGTCAGCCTCAACTGCATTCTTGCTTTCCGGAGGTTCATGTAACCAGGAATCGATCCGTCTACCGCCGGATGTGTCCCTTCCCCACTTCCCCAAGGTCAGCCTCAACTGCTGGTATTCTTGCTTTCCAGAGGTTCATGTATCCAGGAATCCATCCGCTCGCTCCCAGATGTCTCCCCTTCCCCATTTACCCAAGGTTAGCCTCAACAACAACCTTCCCCAAGTTTATGTATCCAGGAATCCATCCGCTCGCTCCCGGATGTCTTCCCTTCCCCACTTACCTAAGGTCAGCGAGTTAGGTCAGTGCCTTCCCCAGATCAGTGTCTCCAGGAGTCCACTTGGTGTCACCTCAGGTGGAATCCCTTCCCACTTCCCCAAAGTCAGCGGTATTCTTGCTTTACCCAGGTTCATGTATCCAGGAATCGATCCGTCTACCGCCGGATGTCTTCCCTTCCCCACTTCCCCAAGGTCAGCCTCAACTGCTGGTATTCTTGCTTTCCGGAGGTTCATGTATCCAGGAATCCATCCGCTCGCTCCCAGATGTCTCCCCTTCCCCACTTACCCAAGGTTAGCCTCAACAACAACCTTCCCCAAGTTTATGTATCCAGGAATCCATCCGCTCGCTCCCGGATGTCTTCCCTTCCCCACTTACCTAAGGTCAGCGAGTTAGGTCAGTGCCTTCCCCGGATCAGTGTCTCCAGGAGTCCACTTGGTGTCACCTCAGGTGGAAATCCCTTCTCCACTTCCCCAAAGTCAGCGGTATTCTTGCTTTACCTAGGTTCATGTATCCAGGAATCGATCCGTCTACCGCCGGATGTCTTCCCTTCCCCACTTCCCCAAGGTCAGCCTCAACTGCTGGTATTCTTGCTTTCCGGAGGTTCATGTATCCAGGAATCGATCCGTCTACCGCCGGATGTCTTCCCTTCCCCACTTCCCCAAGGTCAGCCTCAACTGCTGGTATTCTTGCTTTCCGGAGGTTCATGTATCCAAGAATCGATCCGTCTACCGCCGGATGTCTTCCCTTCCCCACTTCCCCAAGGTCAGCCTCAACTGCTAGTATTCTTGCCCCAGAGGTTCATGTATCCAGGAATCCATCCGCTCGCTCCCAGATGTCTCCCCTTCCCCACTTACCCAAGGTTAGCCTCAACAACAACCTTCCCCAAGTTTATGTATCCAGGAATCCATCCGCTCGCTCCCGGATGTCTTCCCTTCCCCACTTACCTAAGGTCAGCGAGTTAGGTCAGTGCCTTCCCCAGATCAGTGTCTCCAGGAGTCCACTTGGTGTCACCTCAGGTGGAATCCCTTTCCCACTTCCCCAAAGTCAGCGGTATTCTTGCTTTACCCAGGTTCATGTATCCAGGAATCGATCCGTCTACCGCCGGATGTCTTCCCTTCCCCACTTCCCCAAGGTCAGCCTCAACTGCTGGTATTCTTGCTTTCCGGAGGTTCATGTATCCAGGAATCCATCCGCTCGCTCCCAGATGTCTCCCCTTCCCCACTTACCCAAGGTTAGCCTCAACAACAACCTTCCCCAAGTTTATGTATCCAGGAATCCATCCGCTCGCTCCCGGATGTCTTCCCTTCCCCACTTACCTAAGGTCAGCGAGTTAGGTCAGTGCCTTCCCCGGATCAGTGTCTCCAGGAGTCCACTTGGTGTCACCTCAGGTGGAAATCCCTTCTCCACTTCCCCAAAGTCAGCGGTATTCTTGCTTTACCCAGGTTCATGTATCCAGGAATCGATCCGTCTACCGCCGGATGTCTTCCCTTCACCACTTACCCAAGGTCAGCCTCAACTGCTGGTATTCATGCCTTTCCCAGGTTTATGTATCCAGGAATCCATCCGTTCGCTCCCGGATGTCTCCCCTTCCCCACTTACCTAAGGTCAGCCTCAACTACAACCTTCCCCAAGCTCATGTATCCAGGAATCCATCCGTTCGCTCCCGGATGTTTCCCCTTCCCCACTTACCTAAGGTCGGCGGTGCCTTCCCCGGATCAGTGTCTCCAGGAATCCACTTGTGTCACTGAGTGGACTCCCTTCCCCACTTCCCCAGAGTCAGCGGTTGCCACCCTCAGTGACCTTGCTGAATGGAAACTTGGTCTTGTCTAGCTGGTCTACGGTAGTGACTGTCCAGGTAGGTGGAATTACTGGAGGGGACACACAGTAAACTGCGTCCAGTAATTACATCCACCAAGACAGCCTGGAACCGTAGACCAGCTGGACGAGACGAAGCTCGTACACAGCTCGGCCACCTCGGGGGCTAATTAATTACAATTTTGGAATTCCTCTTATGTTACACTATGAATTTATACTGAGAACAAGTTTTTTTTAACTTATTTAGCAGTTTAAATGTGTTTGTGAGCGACATTCTATGTGAAATATGTAAATATATAAAGATGGACACTTTTGAGACACTAGTGGAGGACTGTGTGTCGTGTGTAACATGTTATTTTGTATAAATGAATGTAATATCTACGTGTTATTGTATATTGGTGTCATATGTACCTGTTCTTGTGTGTTCACGAATGTCATGTGTACATGTTATTATGTATGAAAAAGTATCAAATTCAAATCTCTAAATTTCCTCTATGAAAACTATAACAAATTTATAATAATAGCTATTTCTGGTGTTTCGTAAATGAATTTGAAGGTCGGATATATACATACATGCGCGCACACATGTATATGTGTGTGTGTGTATATACAGAGTTTTACATAATGTGTTAATAAAGCTGTGTTTAGAGTGACACCTGGTCTACATGATGGCTTACTCTGTATATACTGTCTTCTGAGCAAAGTACAATGACATCACACGTCTTTAAGACCACAGGTGACATCACACGTCTTTAAGACCACAGGTGACATCACACAACATTATCTAACACCAAGTTTTTTGTGTAAATCTTTACCGTCTTTCTTGCATATTATAACTTAATTCAACACTATTGCTCTCAAAACATTTGCTAAGATTAAATACATTTTTAACTCTAGTATATTTTTATCAAACCTATAAATCCACCTAAGTGTTGCTTCCCTTTATATAAGTGTTTTTCACTTGGGTATTTCATTGTTTACACATGATGCATATATTAATTTCCCTTTCAGAATTCACACTCTTCTTTGGTACGCATATTTTGTCTTTTCCATCATTTCATCCATCATATTTCTGACACACACTTTATGGTCAACAGTCTTATTCCATTATAATTATTATATTCTTTAAAGTTTTCCCTTTTCTTTTATAAACATTATGAACAAAATCATTAAGTATTCCAGGACTTTATTACAACTGCCTCACAAACTTCAATCTTAATACATTCTAAATTTCCCAGTTTTATTCTTCTTATTGACTCATTTCTTTTATTCTGACTGACTAACTGTTGACAGCAGAGTCAGCCAGGCTGACAGCAGAGTCAGCCAGGCTGACAGCAGAGTCAGCCAGGCTGACAGCAGAGTCAGTCAGGCTGACAGCAGAGTCAGCCAGGCTGACAGCAGAGTCAGTCAGGCTGACAGCTGTACCACGGAACTGTGCTCTTCTTTATTGTGAATTATTATGTAGTTCATATAAGTTTTCTTCTGATGTTTACTTTTCACTTTCATCTACACATACACATCACTACAAACACACTACTACGTACACATATACATACATGTGTACACGTTCTCATAAGCATATCTACACTCTCTCACACCACTGTTTAAATTAATGAGTTCTATATGAATAGTGTAAGAAAATTAAGAAAATTCTTGATCATGTTATTTAAATTTTCTTAAGAAACTGGAATGAGGGTTACAATATTTTGATGAAATATTTTGGAAAAGGATATAAATATGTGAAGAAGTGATTAACTTCAGAGACTTGGAGTTAAAACAGAGATATTCTTATAAATTATCTTAATAAACATTTAGTTTAATTAGAATTAATTATTAAATAATTCTCTCAGTTTTCTCATACACTCTTCTCTCACCTCTTCAATAATGACATAAGAAACATTCACCACAACAGATGGATAAAAAAAAAAAAAAAAAACTCGGTGATGAAAATAAAAACTATCAACCTGGATGATTCGATCTCCTGATAATAAGAATTTGCCACAACCTGGCCAGTACGACGCCACAACCTGGCCAGTACGACGCCACAACCTGGCCAGTACGACGCCACAACCTGGCCAGTACGACTGTGTGTTAATGTCTCCCAGACTGTTGTTATGTACTGTGATGTATCAATGTTAACATATATTACACACTGAATGTTGTGGTGCACTATGTTGCAGAGATATATTACACTGAATGTTGTGGTGCACTATGTTGCAGAGATATATGACACACTGAATGTTGTGGTGCACTATGTTGCAGAGATATATGACACACTGAATGTTGTGGTGCACTATGTTGCAGAGATATATGACACACTGAATGTTGTGGTGCACTATGTTGCAGAGATATATGGCATATAGCTGGAAAGTAATGAAAAAGACAAAACTGTAGAAGGGAACTATTGAATGAAGGAGTTTGTTTCACAGGTGAAAGTTCCTCTCTGCTGTTATGTGTTTTTTCACCACCATCGTTGTGTTGTGATGTGTATAAAGTCTGTCTGATACACCAGAGTTAATAACACTGTATGTAACCTGTCTGGTAAATACCTGATAGAAAACTTATTGACAGGATTCTTTTCTTAGGATTCTGTTGGTAGGAATCAAGTTTATAAGACTGGACGCTATTATGAGATTACTACTGGAAGGACTGTTACCAGAAGACTTTTAGTAGAAGACCTCTGGTAGGTTTCTGTTGGAAATAGTTTTGGCAACACTCTATTGGTAAAAGACTTTAGGTCTCGATTCGTTTGTAACGTATAAGATGAATAAAACGAAACTCACGAAATCGTAATGGCACGATTGCAAACAAACCGAACCACGAGCGGGATTTGAACCCGCGGTCAGAGAGTCTCAAATCCCGCCCGTGGTATGGTTTGGTTAAGATGAATCAAGTCAGATGGTTTTACAGTGACATATAAAACAGTGTATTAACACACAAAATATGAAAGTAACTCATAAAACAGTATCATAACAATAAAAAAGTATAGTGACACAAATCATTAGAGAAACACATAAAAAAGTAAATTGAGACATAAAACAGTGTAGTGACAAATGAATAAGTACAATAACACATAAAACATTGTAGTGACAAATAAATTAGTACAATAACACATAAAAAAAGCTTAACGAACCAACCATCATAATTACACACAAAAATATATGTAATATAAAACAGTACAATAACACAGAAGAACAGTACAATTCAAAAGACTTAAAAATAATAATGTAAAAATAATAATGTAACATACAAGACTGGTACAGTACACTAACACAGAAGACCAGTACAAAACAATACACAGAATACCAGAACAGTATACGACCAGTACGGTACAGTACCACAGAAGACCAGCACAGTACACTAACACAGAAGACCAGCACAGTACAATAACACAGAAGACCAGTACAGTATAATACACACAATACCAGTGCAGTACAGTACAGTAACGCAGAGGACCAGTACGGTACAGAAACACAGAAGACAAACACAATACAGTAACACAGAAGACCAGCACAGTACAAAACAGAGAAAACCAGTACAGTCCAAACCACAAAAGACCAGTACAGCACAATAACACAGAAAACCAGTAGAGTATAATAACACTAAAGACCAGTACAGAACAATAACACGGAATACCAGAACATTACAAGAACACAGAAGACCAGTACAGTACAGTAACACAGATGACCAATGCAGAACAACAACACAGGAGACCAGTACAGAACAATACACAGAATTCCAGTACAGTACAATAACACACACGACCAGTACAGTGCAATACACACAATATCAGTACAGAACGATACAGTAACACAGAGGAACAGTACGGTAGAGAAACACAAAAGACCAGCACAGTACAATAACACAAAAAGTCAGTGCAGTACAATAACACAGAAGACTAGAAGAGCACAATAACACGGAAGACCAGTACAGAATAATACATAGATCACCAGTATAATACATTAACACACAGGACCAGTACAGCACAATATCTCAGAAGACAAGTGGAGTACAATACCAAAGAAGGCCAGTACAGTACAATAACACAAAAGACCAGTACAGTGCAATGACACAGAAGAACAGTACAATAACACAAAAGACCAGTACAGTACCATAACACGGAAGACCAGTACAGTAAAATAACAAACAAGACTAGTTGCTAGTGCAGGTAACATAGATGTATTTGCCATTACTGAGACGTGTTTTAATTCAAAAAGTCGGGACATGCCTGCGGAATGTCACATTCAGGGTTTTAAATTGTTCCAAGTAGATAGATGTATCGGGAAGGGGGGTGGGGTGGCATTGTATGTCCGAGTTCGCTTGAACTGTTGCATAAAAACGGGTATTAAGTCTGAAGTAACACATACAGAGTCTGTTTGGATAGAATTTTCAGAGGGGCATGAAAAATTAACTTTAGGTGTGATATACCGTCCCCCAAATTTAGATAGGGACCAGGGGAGACTACTATGGGAGGAAATTGTTAGGGCCACAAGGCACGATAATGTAGTAATTTAGGAGACTTTAACTTTAGTAATATTAATTGGAATTTCTTGACTGGGAGTTTAGAATCATACGACTTCTTAGAAGTAGTTCAGGATTGTTTTTTGAAGCAGTTTGTGACAGAACCTACAAGGGGTAATAACCTGCTTGACTTAGTTCTGGCAAACAATGAATCCCTTGTTAATAATTTAGAAGTTTCAGAGGAACTGGGTGCTAGCGAGCACAAATCAATTACATTCAGAATTGAATGGAAGTAAGATAGTAGGGATAACTCAGTAACAGTCCCAGATTTTCGCTTAGCAGATTACAATGGGCTTAGAGAACACTTATCATCTGTTGACTGGGGTAACGAAGAGAGCTATCAATATGACAGTTTTCTGAACACAATACATGGTGCTCAAAGAACGTTTATCCCTTATAAGGAAATTAGATCAAATAGAAATGACCCAAAATGGATGAATAATAGGCTGAAATATCTACTAGGGCATAAGAAAGGAATTTATAGGCGTATCAAAAGAGGCGAGGGTCATCTTATGAATCAGTATATTGACATTAAGAGGGACATTAAAAAGGGGATAAGAAAAGCTAAAAGGGACTATGAAATTAAAGTTGCTAGGGATTCTAAAACTAACCCAAAAAGTTTTTTCCAGGTCTATAGAACAAAAGTCAGAGATAAGATAGGTCCCCTTAAAAATAACTATGGGCATCTTACTGACAAAGAGAATGAAATGTGCTCGATTTTAAATAATTATTTTCTCTTGGTTTTTACACAGGAAGACACTAATAATATTCCAGTAATTAATTTTTATAGTGGATCAGAAGAAGATAAATTACGTAACATCATAGTCACTAGTGAAATGGTTGTGAAGCAGATAGACAGACTGAAGCAAAATAAGTCACCTGGTCCTGATGAGGTTTTTTCAAGGGTTCTAAAGGAATGCAAAATGGAAGTCTGTGAACCATTAACTAATATTTTTAATTTATCTCTTCAAACAGGTGTAGTGTCTGATATGTGGAAGATGGCTAATGTAATTCCTATTTTTAAAAAGGGGGACAAGTCGCTACCGTCAAATTACCGCCCAATAAGCCTGACCTCAATTGTAGGCAAATTACTAGAGTCAATTATAGCTGAGATTATAAGAAGCCATCTCGATAAGCATAGCTTGATTAATGATACTCAGCATGGATTCACAAGAGGCCGGTCTTGTCTAACTAATTTATTAACTTTCTTCAGTAAAGCTTTTGAGGCTGTTGACCACGATAAAGAATTTGATATTATTTACTTAGATTTTAGTAAGGCATTTGATAGAGTTCCGCACCAAAGACTGTTGAAGAAAGTAGCAGCTCATGGCATTGGGGGAAGGGTGCTCTCGTGGATCGAATCATGGCTCACAGACAGGAAGCAGAGAGTGTCCATAAATGGGGTTAAATCCGAGTGGGGATCAGTAACAAGTGGCGTTCCACAGGGATCAGTCTTGGGCCCGTTGTTGTTTATAATATATATCAATGATCTTGATGAAGGAATTACTAGTGATATGAGCAAATTCGCCGATGACACGAAGATAGGTAGGATAATTGATTCAAACGTAGATGTTAGGGAACTTCAGGAGGATTTAGACAAACTCTACTCTTGGTCAGAAAAGTGGCAGATGCAGTTCAATGTAGATAAATGCAAGGTTCTGAAGCTCGGGAGTGTCCATAACCCTAGCACTTATAAGTTAAATAATGTAGAACTTAGCCATACAGATTGCGAAAAGGACTTGGGGGTTATGGTAAGCAGCAACCTTAAACCAAGACAGCAATGCCTAAGCTTACGTAATAAGGCAAATAGATTACTGGGATTTATATCAAGAAGTGTAAGCAACAGAAGTCCAGAGGTCATACCGCAGCTTTATACATCATTAGTAAGGCCTCACCTAGATTATGCAGCTCAGTTCTGGTCTCCATATTACAGAATGAACATAAATTCGTTAGAAAACATTCAGCGTAGGATGACTAAATTAATACATAGCATTAGAAATCTTCCTTAGGAAGAAAGATTGAAGACTCTTAAGTTACATTCACTTGTTAGACGAAGAATGAGGGGAGACCTGATCGAAGTGTATACGTGGAAGATAGGTATTAATAAAGGGGATATTAACAAGGTCTTGAAGATATCTCTCCAAGAGAGAACCCGCAGTAATGGATTTAAATTAGATAAGTTTAGATTTAGAAAGGACATAGGAAAGTATTGGTTTGGAAATAGGGTAGTTGATGAGTGGAACAGTCTACCTAGTTGGGTTATTGAGGCTAGGACTTTGGGTAGTTTCAAATTTAGGTTCTATAAATACATGAGTGGGAGGGGTTGGATTTGAGTGGGACTTGCACATCAGAGCTTATTTCTTGGGTAGCATTGAAAATTGGGTTGGTCAAATGTTTGTTAGTGGTTCTGAATTGTAAAGGACTTGCCTAGTATGGGCCAATAGGCCTTCTGCAGTGTTCCTACATTCTTATGTTCTTATGTTCTTAAGACCAGTACAGAACAATAACACAGAAGACCAGTACAGTACAATAACACAGAAGACCAGTACAGTACAATAACACAGAAGACCAGTACAGTACAATAACACAGAAGACCAGTACAGTACAATAACACAGAAGACCAGTACAGTACAATAACATTAGTTGCACTTGTGTCCTTTTACTTTACAATAACACAGAAGACCAGTACAGTACAATAACACAGAAGAAAATAACAGTGCAATAACACAGAAGACCAGTACAGTACAATAACACAGAAGACCAGTACAGTACAATAACACAGATGACTAGTACAGTACAGTAACACAGATGACTAGCACAGTACAGTAACACAGAAGACCAGTGCAGTATAGTAAAACAGAAGACCAGAAGAGTACAATAACACAGAATACGACTACAGTACAGTAACACAATGGACCTGTACGGTACAGTAACACAGAACACCGGTACAGTACAATAACACAGAGGACTAGCACGGTACAGCAAGACAGTGGACTAGTACAGTAACACAGAAGACGAATACAGAACAGTTACACAGAAGACCAGTACAGTACAATAACACGAAAAGACCAGAACAGTACAGTAACACAGAAGACCAGTACAGTACAATAATACAGAGAACCAGTACAGTACAAATCACAGAACACCAGTGCAGAACAATAACACAGAAGACCGGTACAGTACAATAAGACAGAGGACCAGTACAGTACAATACCACAAAAGACCAGTATAGTACAATAACACAGAAGACTAATACAGTACAATAACGCTGAAAACCAGTACATTACAATAACACAGAAGACCAGTACAGTTCACTAACACAGAAGACAAGTACAGAACAATACACAGAATACCAGCTCAGTACATTAACACAGAGGACTAGTACGGTACAGTAACACAGGCGACCAGCACAGTACACCAACACAGTACAATAACACAGAAGACTATAACAGTACAATGCACATAATACCAGCGCAGTACAGTAAAATAACACAGAAGACCAATACAGTAAAATAACACAAAGACCAGTACAGAACAATACACAGAATACCATAACGGTATACGACCAGCACAGTACACTAACACAGATCAGTAAAGTTTAACAACACAGAAGACCAGTAAAGTTTAATACACACAATACCAGTGCAGTACAGTACGGTAAGGCAGAGGACCAGTATGGTACAGAAACACAGAAGACCAGTACAGTACAATAACAAAAAAGACCAGTACAGTACAGTAACACGGAAGACCAGAGAAGTACTATAACAGAGACGGGCAATACAGTTCATTAACACAGAAGACCAGTAGAGTACAATAACATAGAGGTCAATACAATACAATAACACAGATGACCAGTACAGCAAAATAACACAATCAGTACAGTACAGTAACACAGGAGACCAGTACAGAACAATAACACAAAAGACCAGTACAGTACTATAACACAGAATGCCAGTACAGAACAATAACACAGAAGACCAGAATAGTACAATAACACAGAGTACCAGTACAGTACAATAACACAGAATACCAGTACAGTACAGTAGCACACAGGAACAGTTCAGTACAGTTAAACAGAGGACCACTACGGTTCAATAACATAGAAGACCAGTAGCGTACAATAACACAGAGGCCCAGTACAATAACGCAGGAGACAAGTAGAGTACAATAACACGGAAGACCAGAACATAACAATAACACAGAAGACCAGTGCAGTACAGTGACACAGAAAACCAGTACAGCACAAAAACTCAGAAGACCAGGACACGAGAGAGAGGGGTGGGTGGATTGCATTTTCCTGGACTGCAGGAAAGCCTTCGACACAGTTCCTCACAAGAGATTAATGCAGAAGCTTGAGGATCAGGGGCGTATAACAGGAAAGGCACTGCAATGGATCAGAGAATACCTGACAGGGAGGCAACAACGAGTCATGGTACGTGAAGAGGTATCACAGTAGCGCTTGTGACGAGCGAGGTCCCACAGAGTTCAGTTCTAGGACCAGTGTTATTTTTGATATATGTGAATGACATGATGGAAGGGATAGACTCTGAAGTGTCACTGTTCGCAGATGATGTGAAGTTGATGAGAAGAATTAAATCGTATGAGGATCAAGCAGGACTACAGAGAGACCTGGACAGGCTGGACACCTGGTCCAGAAACTGGCTTCTCGATTTCAACCCTGCCAAATGCAAAGTCTTGAAGATTGGGGAAAGGCAGAGAAGACTGCAGACAGAGTATAGGCTAGGTGGACAAAGACTGCAAACCTCACTCAAGGAGAAGATCTTGGGGTGACCATAACACCGAGCAGGTCTCCGGAGGCACACATCAACCAGATAACTGCTGCAGCATATGGGCGCCTGGCAAAACTCAGAATAGCGTTCCAATACCTTAATAAGGAATCGTTCAAGACACTGTACACTGTGTATGTTAGGCCCATACTGGTGTATGCAACACCAGTTTGGAACCCACACCTGGTCAAGCACGTCAAGAAGTTAGAGAAAGTACAAAGGTTTGCAACAAGGCTAGTCCCAGAGCTCCGGGGAATGTCGTACGAGGAAAGGTTGAGGGAAATCGGACTGACGACACTGGAGGACAGAAGGGTCAGGGGAGACATGATAACGACATACAAGATACTGCGTGGAATAGATAAGATGGACAAGGACAGGATATTCCAGAGAGGGGACACAGAAACAAGGGGTCACAATTGGAAGCTGAAGACTCAGACGAGTCACAGGGATGTTAGGAAGTATTTCTTCAGTCATAAAGTCGTCAGGAAGTGGAATAGCCTAGCACGTGACGTCGTGGAGGCAGGAACTGTACATAGCTTTAAGACGAGGTATAAGAAAGCTCAGGGAGCAGAGAAAGAGAGGACCTAGTAGCGATCAGTGAAGAGGCGGGGCCAGGAGCTGAGTATCGACCCCTCCAACCACAATTAGGTGAGTACACACACACACAAATACTTATTAAAAGTAATGTGTTTGCAGCTGCTGTCTGAGGTTGGACTCAAATTAATTTACCTGATGTTTGGTCAGGTAAATAATAACATTAATATTCTAAGTAATACCATAACAAATACAATAATGTATATGTCACTTTAATATATAGTGTGATATATAGTGTTTACTTGTTTGTAGTGTGTGGACTCACTGTATCTACGGTGAAGAGTGGAACTGTAGTGTGTGGACTCACTGTATCTACGGTGAAGAGTGGAACTGAAGTGTGTGGACTCACTGTATCTACGGTGAAGAGTGGAACTGTAGTGTGTGGACTCACTGTATCTACGGTGAAGAGTGGAACTGTAGTGTGTGGACTCACTGTATCTACGGTGAAGAGTGGAACTGAAGTGTGTGGACTCACTGTATCTACGGTGAAGAGTGGAACTGTAGTGTGTGGACTCACTGTATCTACGGTGAAGAGTGGAACTGTAGTGTGTGGACTCACTGTATCTACGGTGAAGAGTGGAACTGTAGTGTGTGGACTCACTGTATCTACGGTGAAGAGTGGAACTGTAGTGTGTGGACTCACTGTATCTACGGTGAAGAGTGGAACTGTAGTGTGTGGACTCACTGTATCTACGGTGAAGAGTGGAACTGTAGTGTGTGGACTCACTGTATCTACGGTGAAGAGTGGAACTGTAGTGTGTGGACTCACTGTATCTACGGTGAAGAGTGGAACTGAAGTGTGTGGACTCACTGTATCTACGGTGAAGAGTGGAACTGTAGTGTGTGGACTCACTGTATCTACGGTGAAGAGTGGAACTGAAGTGTGTGGACTCACTGTATCTACGGTGAAGAGTGGAACTGTAGTGTGTGGACTCACTGTATCTACGGTGAAGAGTGGAACTGAAGTGTGTGGACTCACTGTATCTACGGTGAAGAGTGGAACTGAAGTGTGTGGACTCACTGTATCTACGGTGAAGAGTGGAACTGTAGTGTGTGGACTCACTGTATCTACGGTGAAGAGTGGAACTGAAGTGTGTGGACTCACTGTATCTACGGTGAAGAGTGGAACTGTAGTGTGTGGACTCACTGTATCTACGGTGAAGAGTGGAACTGAAGTGTGTGGACTCACTGTATCTACGGTGAAGAGAAGAACTGAAGTGTGTGGACTCACTGTATCTACGGTGAAGAGTGGAACTGAAGTGTTTAGACTCACTGGTATCTACGGTGAAGAGTGGAACTGAAGTGTGTGGACTCACTGTATCTACGGTGAAGAGTGGAACTGAAGTGTGTAGACTCACTGGTATCTACGGTGAAGAGTGGAACTGAAGTGTGTAGACTCACTGGTATCTACGGTGAAGAGTGGAACTGTAGTGTGTGGACTCACTGGTATCTACGGTGAAGAGTGGAACTGAAGTGTGTAGACTCACTGTATCTACGGTGAAGAGTGGAGCTGTAGTGAGCGGACTCACTGTATCTACGGTGAAGAGTGGAACTGAAGTGTGTAGACTCACTGGTATCTACGGTGAAGAGTGGAACTGAAGTGTGTGGACTCACTGTATCTACGGTGAAGAGTGGAACTGAAGTGTGTGGACTCACTGTATCTACGGTGAAGAGTGGAACTGAAGTGTGTAGACTCACTGTATCTACGGTGAAGAGTGGAGCTGAAGTGTGTGGACTCACTGTATCTACGGTGAAGAGTGGAACTGAAGTGTGTGGAATCACTGTATCTACGGTGAAGAGTGGAACTGAAGTGTGTGGACTCACTGGTATCTACGGTGAAGAGTGGAACTGAAGTGTGTGGACTCACTGTATCTACGGTGAAGAGTGGAACTGAAGCGTGTAGACTCACTGGTATCTACGGTGAAGAGTGGAACTGAAGCGTGTAGACTCGCTGGTATCTACGGTGAAGAGTGGAACTGAAGCGTGTAGACTCACTGGTATCTACGGTGAAGAATGGAACTGAAGCGTGTAGACTCACTGGTATCTACGGTGAAGAATGGAACTGAAGCGTATAGACTCGCTGGTATCTACGGTGAAGAGTGGAACTGAAGCGTGTAGACTCGCTGGTATCTACGGTGAAGAGTGGAACTGAAGCGTGTAGACTCACTGGTATCTACGGTGAAGAATGGAACTGAAGCGTGTAGACTCGCTGGTATCTACGGTGAAGAGTGGAACTGAAGCGTGTAGACTCGCTGGTATCTACGGTGAAGAGTGGAACTGAAGCGTGTAGACTCACTGGTATCTACGGTGAAGAATGGAACTGAAGCGTGTAGACTCGCTGGTATCTACGGTGAAGAGTGGAACTGAAGCGTGTAGACTCGCTGGTATCTACGGTGAAGAGTGGAACTGAAGCGTGTAGACTCGCTGGTATCTACGGTGAAGAGTGGAACTGAAGCGTGTAGACTCGCTGGTATCTACGGTGAAGAATGGAACTGAAGCGTGTAGACTCGCTGGTATCTACGGTGAAGAGTGGAACTGAAGTGTGTAGACTCACTGGTATCTACGGTGAAGAATGGAACTGAAGCGTGTAGACTCTCTGGTATCTACGGTGAAGAATGGAACTGAAGCGTGTAGACTCTCTGGTATCTACGGTGAAGAGTGGAACTGTAGTGTGTAGACTCACTGGTACAGAGATCTGTACAGTAACACACAAGTAACACAGAACAATACAGTAACACACAAGTAACACAGAACAATACAGTAACACACAAGTAACACAGAACAATACAGTAACACACAAGTAACACAGAACAATACAGTAACACACAAGTACCGTACAACTTCATACAATAACAATTCAGTAGAGTAGAGCAACATACTAGAAAATAGAAGAACGCTGCTAGACACATTAATTAATAAAAAGACCAGCCAGCTGTGTGTGTGTGTGTGTGTGTGTGTGATGGTGTGTGTGTGTGTGTGTGTGTGTGTCTGTGTCTGTGTGTATTCACTTAGTTGTGGTTGCAGAGGTCGAGTCATAGCTCCTGGTCCCGCCTCTTCACTGGCCGCTACTGGGTCACTCTCCCTGCACCACGAGCTTTATCATACCTCTGCTTAAAGCTATGAATGGATCCTGCCTCCATTACATAACTTCCCAGACTATTCCACTTCCTGACTACTCTGTGACTGAAGAAATACTTCCTAACATCCCTGTGATTCATCTGAGTCTTCAATTTCCAACTGTGTCCCCTTGTTCCTGTGTACCATCTCTGGAACATTCTGTCTCTGTCCACCTTGTCAATTCCTATCGGTATTTTATATGCAGTTATCATGTGCCCCCTATCTCTCCTGTCCTCCAGTGTCATCAGGTCGATTTCCCTTAACCTCTCCTCGTCGTCCTCCTTAGGCCTGGGACTAATCTTGTTGCAAACCTTTGCACTTTCTCTAGTTTCTTTACGTGCTTGGCTAGATGTGGTGCCGCATACTCCAATATGGACCTAATGTACACGGTGTACAGGGTCCTGAACGATTCTTTATTAAGTTGGCGGAATGCTGTTCATAGGTTTGCCAGAAGTCCATATGCTGCAGCAGTTATTTGGTTGATGTGCTCCTCAGGAGATGTGCCTGGTGTTATACTCACCCTAAGATCTTTTTCCTTGAGTGATGTTTGTAGTCTCTGGCCCTCTAGACTGTACTCCGTCTGCGGTCTTCTTCGTCACTCCCCAATCTTCGTGACTTTGCACTTGGTGGGGTTGAACTCCAGGAGCCAATTGCTGGACCAGGCCTGCAGCCTGTCCAGATCCCAATTTAGCTTTTCCTGGTCCTCGTCCAATTGAATTCTACTCATCAACGTCACATCGTCTGCAAACAGGGACACTTCGGAGTCTATTCCTTCCGTCATGTCGTTCACAAATATCAAAAACAGCACCGGTCCTTGGACTGACCCCTGTGGGACCCCACTAGTCACAGGCGCCCACTCTGACACCTAGCCACGTACCATTACTCGCTGCTGTCTTCCTGACAAGTATTCCCTGATCCATTGTAATGCCTTCATTGTTATCCCTGCCTTGTCCTCCAGTTTTTGCACTAATCTCTTGTGTGGAACTTTGTCAAACGCCTTCTTACAGTTCATGAAAATGCAATATACCCACCCCTCTCTCTCTCTTGTCATACTGCTGTCACCCTGTCATAGAACTCCAGTAGATCTGTGACACAGGATTTTCCGTCGGTGGTGTTCCACCACTCTTATCCTGATAATCTTCTCCATGACTGCATACTATATGTGTCAGTGGCACTGGTCTATAGTTTTGTGCGTCACGTGAGTCTCCTTTTTTTAAAAATTGGGACTACATTTGCTGTTTTCCATACCTCAGGTGTGTGTGTGTGTGTGTGTGTGCACTCACCTAATTGTGGTTGCAGGGGTCGAGACTCAGCTCCCGGCCCCGTCTCTTCACCGTGTGCTACTAGGTCCTCTCTCTTCTTGCTCCACGAGCTTTATCATGCCTCATCTTAAAGTTATGTATGGTTCCTGCCTCCACTACCTCATTTGCTAGGCCCTTCCACTTCCCGACTACTCTATGACTGAAGAAATACTTCCTAACATCCCTCT
>NW_027195040.1:502500-547500 GCF_038502225.1 Cherax quadricarinatus
TTGTTCCTGTCAGTGTTGTTCATGTCAGTGTTGCTCATGTTAGTGTTGTTCCTGTCAGTGTTGTTCCTGTCAGTGTTGTTCCTGTCAGTGTTGTTCCTGTCAGTGTTGTTCATGTCAGTGTTGTTCATGTCAGTGTTGTTCATGTCAGTGTTGCTCATGTTAGTGTTGTTCCTGTCAGTGTTGTTCCTGTCAGTGTTGTTCCTGTCAGTGTTGTTCCTGTCAGTGTTGTTCATGTCAGTGTTGTTCATGTCAGTGTTGTTCATGTCAGTGTTGCTCATGTTAGTGTTGTTCCTGTCAGTGTTGTTCCTGTCAGTGTTGTTCCTGTCAGTGTTGTTCCTGTCAGTGTTGTTCATGTCAGTGTTGTTCATGTCAGTGTTGTTCATGTCAGTGTTGTTCATGTCAGTGTTGTTCACATACAACACTGACTATTATTTTGAAGGGAAACACCAGTGTTATTCATTATTAATGTAAAGGTGAATACCTATGTTGTACTTGTATGTTTTCGTTCATCATAGTGAACATTAATGTTGTTCTTGTAACTGTTCATTCATCATAGCGAACATTAATGTTGTTCTTGTAAGTGTTCATTCATCATAGTGAACATTAATGTTGTTCTTGTAAGTGTTCGTTCATCATAGTGAACATTAATGTTGTTCTTGTAAGTGTTCATTCATCATAGTTAACAATAATGTTGTTCTTGTAAGTGTTCATTCATCATAGTGAACATTAATGCTGTTCTTGTAAGTGTTCATTCATCATAGTGAACATTAATGTTGTTCTTGTAAGTGTTCATTCATCATAGTGAACAATAATGTTGTTCTTGTAAGTGTTCATTCAGCATAGTGTACAATAATGTTGTTCTTGTAAGTGTTCATTCATCATAGTGAACAATAATGTTGTTCTTGTAAGTGTTCATTCATCATAGTGAACAATAATGTTGTTCTTGTAAGTGTTCATTCATCATAGTGAACAATAATGTTGTTCTTGTAAGTGTTCATTCAGCATAGTGAACAATAATGTTGTTCTTGTAAGTGTTCATTCATCATAGTGAACAATAATGTTGTTCTTGTAAGTGTTCATTCGGCATAGTGAACAATGATGTTGTTCTTGTAAGTGTTCATTCATCATAGTGAACATTAATGTTGTTCTTGTAAGTGTTCATTCATCATAGTGAACATTAATGTTGTTCTTGTAAGTGTTCATTCATCATAGTGAACATTAATGTTGTTCTTGTAAGTGTTCATTCATCATAGTGAACATTAATGTTGTTCTTGTAAGTGTTCATTCAGCATAGTGAACATTAATGTTGTTCTTGTAAGTGTTCATTCATCATAGTGAACATTAATCGTGTTCCTGGTGGTGATAGCAACTTTCACATGAATGAGTAAACCTTATGAGGACTTTTTCAGTGGAACTTGGATGACTAACTGACACAGGGAAACACAAAATGTTGATAATAATGATAATATATGTGAAGACTTTCTCAGTCCTGTCAGATATTAGGTCAGTATTTAACAAG
This sequence comes from Cherax quadricarinatus, assembly GCF_038502225.1. NCBI lineage: Eukaryota > Metazoa > Arthropoda > Malacostraca > Decapoda > Parastacidae > Cherax > Cherax quadricarinatus. The sequence continues at coordinate 504,020 of NW_027195040.1, forward strand.
GCTGGAAAAGTAAATGGAAACTATAATAACAACATACAAAGATAAACACATAAGAATTGATGCGAAAATGTAAAGCAACTAAACATGAGAATTTGTCCTACTTGGAGGAAAAAATTAAAAATGAAATACATAAATAATACGTGATTTCAAAGCTAATTTATACACAGGTTTTGCGTGTTGTGGCGATGTTCATGACGCAGAACTTTGAGTGGTGTCGGAACTCAAAGCCGTTCTTCGTGACTCGAACGACGGTTTCCACAATACGATTCTGCCAAGAGGTGAACTTATCCTTATCCAGTGTTGAAGACGGTGGATAGCCACTGTTATCACCAGAGTGTTGAGTAGCCCAACAAGACACGTAGTTACACTGGGTAGCTGGGTGTATAGCTGGCTGAGGTGATCGGTTAAGTGTAGAAGGTTGCTCTTAGATCGTAGGTATTTTAGGCTAGTTCAATGCTCTGGATCTATGCCAGATCTCTGCTGTCCTTATCGTAACCTCGCCTGTGTCACATGACCCACGCCGACAAGTCAAGGCTAAAATGAAGAAATAAATACAGTTACAATCTGCTCGCTAAATCACTCATACGATAGGAGTATGATCTCTAAAAGAAATGGTGAGGATTAAAAAAATAACTTTAAATTCAAAGGAAAGCAGGAATAAACACAAGTGTACAGCCCTAAATAAGAGAGAAGCTCTTATTAAGACAAACTCAAATAGAATAAACGATACAGGAGCGGAACGTACATTTACAAGTGCTCGCTTGAGAACTTTGGCGTACCATGAAAATAAACGAGGGAAGAAAGGTAACTGCTAACAATTAATTACAGTTACCATACAGGGAACACAAAGGTTCACACACCCACACTAATCGACGCACATAGAAACGTTCACAAATACACTTATACAAATAAATAATTGAAGAAGCTAATAACTGACATAGGAACAATATTAAATATAAATATATGTTCCAAATTTTCACTAGTGGCCAGTTCTTGGTGGACTAACTGTCATAGAGATCTCTCTTGTCTCAGGTAGTCGACGTTCGAGTCTGTCCAGGAGGATGTTATTACAGAGCGCAGATTATCTGTGTCCTCCTCTGTAATAACATCTACCTTCGTATACTGATATTAATGCACTTGTGTAGTAATATCATATATGGACAGTGCTTCAAGGCTGGCTAAAACTGCTGACCTCAGGGAAGTGGTGAAGGGTGAATACCTGGATCCACGGACCTGGGGTGGGACTTGCTGACCTTAGGGAAGTGGTGAAGGGTGAATACCTGGATCCACGGACCTAGGGTGGGACTTGCTGACCTTAGGGAAGTGGTGAAGGGTGTATACCTGGATCCACGGACCTGGGGTGGGACTTGCTGACCTCAGGGAAGTGGTGAAGGGTGAATACCTGGATCCACGGACCTGGGGTGGGACTTGCTGACCTCAGGGAAGTGGTGAAGGGTATGTACCTGGATCCACGGACTTGGGGTGGGACTTGCTGACCTCAGGGAAGTGGTGAAGGTTATGTACCTGGATCCACGCACCTGGGGTGGGACTTGCTGACCTCAGGGAAGTGGTGAAGGATATGTACTTGGATCCACGGACCTGGGATGGGACTGTTGACCTCAGGGAAGTGGTGAAGGGTGAATACCTGGAACCAGGGACCTGGGGTTGGGACTTGCTGACCTCAGGGAAGTGGTGAAAGGTGAATACCTGGAACCACGGACCTGGGGTGGGACTTGCTGACCTCAGGGAAGTGGTGAGGGGTATGTACCTGAATCCACGAACCTGGGGTGGGACTTGCTGACCTCAGGGAAGTGGTGAAGGGTATGTACCTGGATCCACGGACCTGGGGTGGGACTACTGACCTCAGGGAAATGGTGAAGGGTGAGTACCTGGAACCAGGGACCTGGGGTGGGACTTGCTGACCTCAGGGAAGTGGTGAAAGGTGAATTCCTGGAACCACAGAACTGGGGTGGGACTTGCTGACCTCAGGGAAGTGGGGAAAGGTGAATACCTGGAACCACGGATCTGGGGTGGGACTGCTGATCTCAGGAAAGTATGGAAGGGTGCAATACCTGGAACCACAGACCTGGGGTGGGACTGCTGACCACAGACCGTGGATAGGACTGGGTAAGGCATCACCCAGACTTGAAGGGAAGGGAAGACATCTGGGGGTACACGGATGAATTCCCGGGGAAGGCTTTGATGCAAAAGTTGGGATTACTGAATGTAGGATACGAAGTGGGGAAGGGAGAATATCTGAGGGGACACAGATGGACTCCTGGACCCGTGAACCTGAGAGTAGGATAAGAAGTGTAGGTTAGGAAGTGGGGAAGGGAGAATATCTGAGGGGACACAGATGGATTCCTGGACCCATGAACCTGAGTGTAGGAGAGGAAGTGTAGGTTAGGATATGGAGAAGGGAGAGTATCTGAGGGGACACAGATGGACTCCTGGACCCATGAACCTGAGTGTAGGATAGGAAGTGTAGGTTAGGAAGTGGGGAAGGGAGAATATCTGAGGGGACACAGATGGATTCCTGGACCCATGAACCTGAGTTTAGGATAGGAAGTATAGGTTAGGATGTGGGGAAGGGAGAATATCTGAGGGGACACAGATGGACTCCTGGACCCACGAACTTAAGTGTAGGATAGGAAGTATAGGTTAGGATGTGGGGAAGGGAGAATATCTGAGGGGACACAGATGGACTCCTGGATCCACGAACCTGAGTGTAGGATAGGAAGTATAGGTTAGGAAGTGGGGAAGGGAGAATATCTGAGGGGACACAGATTAACTCCTGTACCTACGAACCTGAGTGTAGGATAGGAAGTATAGGTTAGGATGTGTTGAAGGGAGAATATCTAAGGGGACACAGATGGACTCCTGGACCCACGAACCTGAGTGTAGGATAGGAAGTGTAGGTTAGGATGTGGGGAAGGGAGAATATCTGAGGGGACACAGATGGACTCCTGGACCCACGAACCTGAGTGTAGGATAGGAAGTGTAGGTTAGGATGTGGGGAAGGAAGAATATCTGACACAGATGGACTCCTGGACCCACGAACCTGAGTGTAGGATAGGAAGTGTAGGTTAGGATGTGGAGAAGGAAGAATATCTGACCCAGATGGACTCTATCAAGATTGAGGGAATGATCATCTCAAAACTGCTTCTTCTATCTTCAGTGTTATATTTGACTGTATTCTGCTGAAGAAACCTGTCATGCAGGTGATACCTTTCGCCAAATAACATAACCAAGTGTTTCAGATGAGTCTTATTCATCAATTTTTTGGCAGTGCATACCATGAATTACATGATAATGCACCTTGTTAGTTAGCTGTATTGATTAGTATACAGGGTGCCCACAGAAACACTCCATGATTTCAGACAGGCATAACATGTAATTTTATTGTAATAATATTTCACAGTTAGTAGTTTCAGATGCAGGATTTCTTTGTTTCATGTGGTATAGGGTAGCATTAAAGGCACTCAATGTGCGTCCCTCTGGTTGCTCGGAAAACATCGATGTGATAATCCAGTTCGGTCCAGACGCTCTGCAGCATATCTGGTGTTATCATGCGATCTGCTTCAGTGATCGAAATTTTCAGCTCCTCCAGCGTTGCAGGTAAACTGTGCTCTTCACGCACTCCCAAAGAAAGAAATCACGAACAGGTCCGATGACGCCTCTAAGTGGCCTGCGAGGTCACCGGACATAAGTGTTTGTGACTTATTTCTTTGGGGGTAAGTGAAGAGCACAGTTTACGTACCACCAATACCTGCAACCCTGGAGGAGCTGAAAATTTCGATCACTGAAGCAGTTCGCATAATAACCCTAGATATGCTGCAGAGCGTCTTGACCGAACTGGACTTTCGCATTGATGTTTGCAACCAGAGGGGCGCACACTGAGTGCCTTTAATGCTACCTTACACCACATGAAACTGAATGAAATCCTGCATCCGAAACTACTACTGTGAAAGATTATTACACTAAAGTTACATGTTGTACCTGTTTGAAATCAGTGAGTGTTTTAGTGGACACCCTATTATTGCTGCTTTCGACACCTACTTTAAGGTATTTCCGTTCAATTATAACTGTTCGCGGGTTTACATATAACTTATACTCATAATTTTTGTACATGAATGGTATACAATACCGAGAAGATGAAAATTAGACACACATGCAACATCTAGATATCTTTAATGTAGATGTTGCGCCATCCAGTGGCTTTATCAATACAAATTCTAGGACATAATTTGAAGATAGTAGAACTATATATAAAAAATGAGGTAATCTGTCCCTCAGCCTTGGAGTTGGTGCTCTTCAGTACCATAGTCGTGAAGAATCTGTACCACAGGCAAGAAGGCTGGCGCTTATATAATGGCGTCAGGTGAATAGGGGATAGTAGACTTGTCAGGCACTCCAACATCATCGAATCTTGGTTCAGAGGACATCTCCACAGCCTTCTTCACTTCTACTAACCCGACCCTTGGGTATGACCTACTGGGGAATCCCGCCTACCAGTGACAATGCCTTCGTCTGCTACTCGTCCTCTTTTCACCTGACGCCAGTATAAAAGCGCCAGCCTTTTCGCCTGTGCTCCAGGTTATTCACGACTACAGTGCTCTTCACACCAACTCCAAGGATGAGGGACTGATTACCTCATCTTTTGTATATAGTTCTACTGTCTTCAAATTATGTCCTTGAATTTGTATTGATAAAGCCACTGGATGACGAAATGTCTACATTAAAGATACCCAGATGCTGCATATGTGTCTAATTTTCATAATTTATGTGTCCAGAATGAATTAACTCGCCCACATGGTTCTTAAACTCCCATTTTTATGACTGCTGCGACTACCTGACGAAGCCATCCTGTTTTTGTGTCATCTGTAATCTATGAATTTGTTTTCGTATGAGTCCCATTACAAAATTATTTATGTATATTATGATATAAATGGATGAATGACAATTCCGAGGAATCCACTCGTCATGTTTCACATTAATATTCGATATTTCTCACTTCGTTGTATAAGTGAACCTGTCAATGATCTAGGCTTAAAGATTATTACTTATATCATAAGATTTAGGCGTATCTCAAAATTTAATATAATATGAGCACAGGTACTGTTTAACAGGCCTGTTGTACTTGACCGTTTAAGATACAAGCTTGAACGCAGTCAACAGTGTAATTAAAGGATTCAGAAAAAAAAGTATACACCAATTGTTAGCTTATGAACTTTTTCTTACAAGCATGTGCAATTTGTACACTCTATACAGAAGATTTAACAAATACCACAATACCAGTGAGTTGTGAAGACAGATCGTAAGTATATAATCTCTCACAAGCTACAGCTTTTACATATCTATACACAGGACAGCCTGAGGCTTGAACTGTAGCTCCCGGACGGTCCCTTGATACAAGGTAGCCTACCCTGGTGCTTCCCTCCTCACCTTGACCAGCTGGCCTACAGTACAGCTGGCAGTTACTCCACAGATGAATGGTGCTCTCACCCACACATTCCATAAACTACCAAACTTAACCTGGTTTTTAACGGTATGTAGGATTCTGGATACATGTGATGCACATGAAATATAATAACGTACCCTGCATATGCTACAGTTAACCAGTCACTGATATACACACTACCATTATCACATATACGATGAGATTTATATTTTGTCCCTCTGATGCACGAGTTGAATATTTTGTGCACCAGATGGCCAATTTTGTTTCCAGAAATATGAAAAAATAATTTGTGGCAATGCTGGAGAAAACGACATGAAGAAGCTAGAAGGGAGAAGATAATAAATGAATTTAAACAAGCTGTTATAATGACTCAAAAAGAAATGAAAAGCTTTTCATCAGTGATTCTGGCGAGGATGATAGTGAGGCAGGATGATAGTGAGGCAGGATGATAGTGAGGCAGGATGATAGTGAGGCAGGATGATAGTGAGGCAGGATGATAGTGAGGCAGGATGATAGTGAGGCAGAATGATAGTGAGGCAGGATGATAGTAAGGCAGGATGATAGTGAGGCAGGATGATAGTAAGGCAGGATGATAGTGAGGCAGGATGATAGTGAGGCAGGATGATAGTGAGGCAGGATGATAGTGAGGCAGGATGATAGTGAGGCAGGATGATAGTGAGGCAGGATGATAGTGAGGCAGGATGATAGTGAGGCAGGATGATAGTGAGGCAGGATGATAGTGAGGCAGTATGATAGTGAGGCAGGATGATAGTGAGGCAGGATGATAGTGATGCAGGATGATAGTGAGGCAGGATGATAGTGAGGCAGGATGATAGTGAGGCAGGATGATAGTGAGGCAGGATGATAGTGAGGCAGGATGATAGTGAGGCAGTATGATAGTGAGGCAGGATGATAGTGAGGCAGGATGATAGTGAGGCAGGATGATAGTGAGGCAGGATGATAGTGAGGCAGGATGATAGTGAGGCAGGATGATAGTGAGGCAGGATGATAGTGAGGCAGGATGATAGTGAGGCAGGATGATAGTGAGGCAGGATGATAGTGAGGCAGGATGATAGTGAGGCAGGATGATAGTGAGGCAGGATGATAGTGAGGCAGGATGATAGTGAGGCAGGATGATAGTAAGGCAGGATGATAGTGAGGCAGTATGATAGTGAGGCAGGATGATAGTGAGGCAGGATGATAGTGAGGCAGGATGATAGTGAGGCAGGATGATAGTGAGGCAGGATGATAGTGAGGCAGGATGATAGTGAGGCAGGATGATAGTGAGGCAGGATGATAGTAAGGCAGGATGATAGTGAGGCAGTATGATAGTGAGGCAGGATGATAGTGAGGCAGGATGATAGTGAGGCAGGATGATAGTGAGGCAGGATGATAGTGAGGCAGGATGATAGTGAGGCAGGATGATAGTGAGGCAGGATGATAGTGAGGCAGGATGATAGTGAGGCAGGATGATAGTGAGGCAGGATGACAGTGAGAAAGGATGATAGTGAGGCAGGAATGACTCTGTGGCACTTCCTTAAGACAACAGCTGCTTTGATATCAAGTACTCTTGATTTGAGGAACTGGAGCTACCCTCCCGATTTTCGGATTAACTAAGTGACGGATTTAGAGCTTCCCCATTAACGAAATAATCCCCAGGGTAACAGTAGACAATTTCAGCCTGAATAAATGTTACAAATAAACTAAAATAATATATAGGTGTTATGAATGCAAAAGATTATTATTTTTGTAATAACTAAGCGCTAAATTCACAAGGGTCGTATGCAAGAGATAACATTTACCTAGAATGGTAAATGTTATCTCTAGCAAAGCGGTGCATCAGTGGAGATGCACCGCTTTGAGAAGCTCTAAACCCATCAGTATTACACAGCATATGAACAACAGAGAGGAGGAACACTGCAGCAGACCTACTGGCCCATACTAGGTAATTCTTCCTCAGATCCAAACCCACTAACAAAAATGTTTGCCAAACACATTTTCAGGATTGATTAATAGAAAAGGAGGAATTCCACCAATTCTTTAGATCGAGAATCTTTTGTCAGTATGATGGCGCTTTGTCAGTATGATGGCGCTTTGTCAGTATGATGGCGCTTTGTCAGTATGATGGCGCTTTGTCAGTATGATGGCGCTTTGTCAGTATGATGGCGCTTTCCATGATGAAACTGGGACGGCGAGGAGGTCAACAAGTTGATAACATTACTCTGGAAGAATACATCACATGCGGGTCTATGCGAGGGATTTGCGTGTACACACACACACACACACACACACACACACACAATGCTATCCTCCCATCCTAGCAAGTATGTAAACTCAAATTCTTATGCACACGTACAGTATCTCGCATTCTGACTACTATACCACACATGTGCACACATCACTATTATACCACACATGTGCACACATGACTGCTATACCACACATGTGCACACATGACTACTATACCACACATGTGCGCACATGACTATATCACACATGTGCACACATGAGTACTATACCACTCATGTGCACACATGACTACTATACCACACATGTGCACACATTCTGACCACTATACCACACATGTGCACACATTGTGACCACTATACCACACATGTGCACACATTGTGACCACTGTACCACACATGTGTACACATTGTGACCACTATACCACACATGTGCACACATTCTGACCACTATACCACACATGTGCACACATTCTGACCACTATACCACACATGTGCACACATTCTGACCACTATACCACACATGTGCACACATTCTGACCACTATACCACACATGTGCACACATTCTGACCACTATACCACACATGTGCACACATTGTGACCACTATACCACACATGTGCACACATTCTGACCACTATACCACACATGTGCACACATTGTGACCACTATACCACACATGTGCACACATTCTGACCACTATACCACACATGTGCACACATTGTGACCACTATACCACACATGTGCACACATTCTGACCACTATACCACACATGTGCACACATTCTGACCATGTTGACGTGTACTTGACTCTGTGAAGACCTGTTTGCGCGCTCTCTAGAACTGAAGCAAGATGCCCTCCATCGAGCAACTTTACCAACAGCTTAAGGAAGAATTGAGGTTGGCGAATATGGAAATTCGGCGACTGACCGAGGAAAACAAAAAGATTCGGAGTAGTCCTCCTGTTTTGAGTCCTCAGGTCAAGAAGGGAAACTGGTCAGTGGCTGGACAGCAGGGAAAGAAGTTGACGATCAAGAAGACGAATGGAAAGGTAGAAACGATGAAGAAAGAGACTGCCGTGGAAACTGTTGTGGAAACATCCAATACATTCTCAGTGCTACCCGACGAATGTGAGTCGACTACTGGGAACGTCACGACGAAAGACATTAAGGAAGGTAAGAATATTGTTGTTGTTGGGGATAGCCAAGTTAGGTATATGGATAGGGCGTTCTGCTTGAAGGACAGGAGTAGGAGACAGAGAGTTTGCTTTCCTGGGGCTGGGATGGAGGATATTGTTAGCCGTCTGGATGACATCATGAGAGGTAATGGGAGTAATCCTATTATCTGTCTCAGTGCTGGAGGCAACGATGTTGGCAGACGTAGGAGTGAAGACCTGATTAGCAGATATAGGTCAGCAATAGAAATAATTAGAAGTAAGGGTGGGAACCCTCTCATATCTGGTATTTTGCCAAGGAGGGGAGTTGGAAATGAATGGTTGTCCAGGGCAATTGGTGTCAATTGCTGGCTGGACAAATACTGTAAGGAAAATGCGGTAACATTCATTGACAACTGGGACCTCTTCTATGGCAGAAATGACATGTATGCTAGGGATGGGGTTCACTTATCTAGGTGTGGGGTGGGAGCACTGGCAACTGCAGTGGAGGGAGCAGTTAGGACTTTAAACTAGGAATAGTTAGTGGTATGGGTTTTGGCAGGAAAACAGTGAAGTCCCAGTGTAGTAATATTACGAGTTCTAGGGGAACTAGTAATAATAAGAACGAGATAGATATTGAAAAGCCAGGGACCTTGGGTGATAAGGACAGTAATAGGTTTAGTAGAAAAATAGAAATGAGCAGGAAGGGTAAAGAGAAAGGAGAGTCTTTCAATGTTTATTATGCTAATTGCCGTAGTGCTAGGAATAAGATGGACGAGTTGAGATTAGTTGCTAGTGTAGGTAACATTGATGTATTTGCCTTAACTGAGACGTGGTTTAATTAAAAAAGTCGGGACATGCCTGCAGAATGTCATATTCAGGGTTTTAAATTGTTCCAAGAAGATAGAAGTATTGGGAGTGGGGGTGGGGTGGCATTGTATGTCCGAGATCGCTTGAACTGTTGCATAAAAACGGGTATTAAGACTGAAGTAACACATACAGAGTCTGTTTGGATAGAATTTTCAGAGGGGCATGAAAAACTGATTTTAGGAGTGATATACCGTCCCCCAAACTTAGATAGGGACCAAGGGAAACTACTATGGGAGGAAATTGTTAAGGCCACAAGGCACGATAATGTAGTAATTCTAGGAGACTTTAACTTTAGTCATGTTGATTGGAATTTCTTGACTGGGAATTTAGAATCATACGACTTCTTAGAAGTATTTCAGGATTGTTTTTTGAAGCAGTTTGTGACAGAACCTACAAGGGGAAATAACCTGCTTGACTTAGTTATGGCAAACAATGAATCCCTTGTTAATAATTTAGAAATTTCAGAGGAACTGGGTGCTAGCGACCACAAATCAATTACATTTAGCATTGAATGGAAGTACGATAGTAGCGATAACTCAGTAACAGTCCCAGATTTTCGCTTAGCAGATTACGATGGGCTTAGAGAATATCAAATATCTACTAGGGCATAAGAAAGGAGTTTATAGACGTATCAAAAGAGGTGAGGGTCATCTTATGAATCAGTATATTGACATTAAGAGGGACATTAAAAAGGGGATAAGAAAAGCTAAAAGGGACTATGAAATTAAAGTTGCTGGGGATTCTAAAACTAACCCAAAAAGTTTTTTTCAGGTCTATAGAACAAAAGTTAGAGATAAGATAGGTCCCCTTAAAAATAACTATGGGCACCTTACTGACAAAGAGAATGAAATGTGCTTGATTTTAAATAATTATTTTCTCTCAGTTTTTACACAGGAAGACACTAACAATATTCCAGTAATTAATTTTTAGAGTGGGCTAGAAGAAGATAAATTATGTAACATCACAGTCACTAGTGAGATGGTTGTGAAGCAGATAGACAGACTGAAGCAAAATAAGTCGCCGGGTCCTGATGAGGTTTTTTCAAGGGTTCTTAAGGAATGCAAAATGGAACTCTGTGAACCATTAACTAATATTTTTAATTTATCTCTTCAAACAGGTGTAGTGTCTGATATGTGGAAGATGGCTAATGTAACTCCTATTTTTAAAACAGGGGACAAGTCGTTATCGTCAAATTACCGCCCAATAAGCCTGACCTCAATTGTAGGCAAATTACTAGAGTCAATTATAGCAGAGATTATAAGAAGCCATCTCGATAAGCATAGCTTGATTAATGATACTCAGCATGGATTTACAAGAGGCCGGTCTTGTCTAACTAATTTATTAACTTTCTTCAGTAAAGCTTTTGAGGCTGTTGACCACAATAAAGAATTTGATATTATTTACTTAGATTTTAGTAAGGCTTTTGATAGAGTTCCGCACCATAGACTGTTAAAGAAAGTGGCAGCTCATGGCATTGGGGGAAAAGTGCTCTCGTGGATCGAGTCATGGCTCACTGACAGGAAGCAGAGAGTGTCCATAAATGGGGTTAAATCCGAGTGGGGATCTGTAACAAGTGGCGTTCCACAGGGATCAGTCTTGGGCCCGTTGTTGTTTATAATATATATCAATGATCTTGATGAGGGAATTACTAGTGATATGAGTAAATTCGCCGATGACACAAAGATAGGTAGGATAATTGATTCAAACGTAGATGTTATGGAACTTCAGGAGGATTTAAAGAAACTCTATTCTTGGTCAGAAAAGTGGCAGATGCAGTTCAATGTAGATAAATGCAAGGTTCTGAAGCTTGGGAGTGCCCATAACCCTAGTACTTTTAAGTTAAATGATGTAGAACTTAGCCATACAGATTGCGATAAGGACTTGGGGGTTATGGTGAGCAGCAACCTTAAACCAAGACAGCAATGCCTAAGTGTACGTAATAAGGCAAATAGATTACTGGGATTTATATCAAGAAGTGTAAGCAACAGAAGTCCAGAGGTCATGCTGCAGCTTTATACATCATTAGTAAGGCCTCACCTAGATTATGCAGCTCAATTCTGGTCTCCATATTACAGAATGGACATAAATTCGTTAGAAAACATTCAGCGTAGGATGACTAAATTAATACATAGCATTAGAAATCTTCCTTATGAAGAAAGATTGAAGACTCTTAAGTTACATTCACTTGTTAGATGAAGAATGAGGGGAGACCTGATCGAAGTGTATAAGTGGAAGATAGGTTTTAATAAAGGGGATATTAATAAGGTCTTGAGGATGTCTCTCCAAGAGAGAACCCGCAGTAATGGATTTAAATTAGATAAGTTTAGATTTAGAAAGGACATAGGAAAGTATTGGTTTGGAAATAGGGTAGTTGATGAGTGGAACAGTCTACCTAGTTGGGTTATTGAGGCTGGGACTTTGCGTAGTTTCAAATCTAGGTTGGATAAGTACATGAGTGGGAGGGGTTGGATTTGAGTGGGACTTTCACATCAGAGCTTATTTCTTGGGTGGCATTGAAAATTGGGTTGGGCAAATGTTTTGTTAGTGGGATGAATTGTAAAGGGCCTGCCTAGTATGGGCCAGCAGGCCTCCTGCAGTGTTCCTCCTTTCTTATGTTCTTATGTTCTTATACCACACATGTGCACACATTTTCATGCATGTATCTACAATGTCTCACACAACTGTAAGAATTTTGATCTTCTCTGTGTTGAGAAACAATGTTGCCCCAAAAAAATAGTTTCAGCGAGAAAAATAAGGACAACAATCTTTGAGTCTCGACCTCTTGACAAAAAGGATTCGAGGTGGTGATCCCACAACCTGTCCGCTACAACGCTTTCTTAGTGTCTCTGATACTGTTGTTTTATGTTTTATGTTTATGTATTAAAATGTTCCCTTATTTTACTGTATTGTTCTTGTGCGGTACTTAAGTATTGCTGTACTGTTCTGTTGATTGTTATTGCACGTTACTTGTGTTACTGTATTATGCAACTTAAGGCGTGTTACTGTTCTATGCCAGTTTAAAGTGTTACTATATTGCTATTGCGAGTGACTTTTAGTGCGTTAATATACGCTTCTACATTACTAAACTATTATGTGTTACTGTGTTGTTCTTGAATGTCACCGTACTTTTCTTTCATGTTACTTATTGTAAGTTACTGTGTTGTTCTTGAATGTCACCGTACTTTTCTTTCATATTACTTATTGTAAGTTACTGTGTTGTTCTTGAATGTCACCGTACTTTTCTTTCATATTACTTATTGTAAGTTATTGTGTTGTTCTTTCGTGCTGATGTTTCCGTTTTTTTGCGTAATACTTCACCGTTGTTTTACGTTGAAATGATTGCTACTGTATGACTTGAGCTAAATGTTCGACACTGCTATTTACTGCAAGCACTTCAAGCTTTCCTACTTCACCTTCCACAACAGTGTTTCCCACACTAGCACCCATGTCTTCCAAGGCAGGTATCTTGTGTCTCCCACACTAGCACCCATGTCTTCCAAGGCAGGTATCTTGTGTCTCCCACACTAGCACCCATGTCTTCCAAGGCAGGTATCTTGTGTCTCCCACACTAGCACCCATGTCTTCCAAGGCAGGTATCTTGTGTCTCCCACACTAGCACCCATGTCTTCCAAGGCAGGTATCTTGTGTCTCCCACACTAGCACCCATGTCTTCCAAGGCAGGTATCTTGTGTCTCCCACACTAGCACCCATGTCTTCCAAGGCAGGTATCTTGTGTCTCCCACACTAGCACCCATGTCTTCCAAGGCAGGTATCTTGTGTCTCCCACACTAGCACCCATGTCTTCCAAGGCAGGTATCTTGTGTCTCCCACACTAGCACCCATGTCTTCCAAGGCAGGTATCTTGTGTCTCCCACACTAGCACCCATGTCTTCCAAGGCAGGTATCTTGTGTCTCCCACACTAGCACCCATGTCTTCCAAGGCAGGTATCTTGTGTCTCCCACACTAGCACCCATGTCTTCCAAGGCAGGTATCTTGTGTCTCCCACACTAGCACCCATGTCTTCCAAGGCAGGTATCTTGTGTCTCCCACACTAGCACCCATGTCTTCCAAGGCAGGTATCTTGTGTCTCCCACACTAGCACCCATGTCTTCCAAGGCAGGTATCTTGTGTCTCCCACACTAGCACAAATGTCTTCCAAGGCAGGTATCTTGTGTCTCCCACACTAGCACCCATGTCCTCCAAGGCAGGTATCTTGTGTCTCCCACACTAGCACCCATGTCTTCCAAGGCAGGTATCTTGTGTATCCCACACTAGCACCCATGTCTTCCAAGGCAGGTATCTTGTGTCTCCCACACTAGCACCCATGTCTTCCAAGGCAGGTATCTTGTGTCTCCCACACTAGCACCCATGTCTTCCAAGGCAGGTATCTTGTGTCTCCCACACTAGCACCCATGTCTTCCAAGGCAGGTATCTTGTGTATAACACACTAGCACCCATGTCTTCCAAGGCAGGTATCTTGTGTCTCCCACACTAGCACCCATGTCTTCCAAGGCAGGTATCTTGTGTATCCCACACTAGCACTCATGTCTTCCCAGGCAGGTATCTTGTGTCTCCCACACTAGCACCCATGTCTTCCAAGGCAGGTATCTTGTGTCTCCCACACTAGCACCCATGTCTTCCAAGGCAGGTATCTTGTGTCTCCCACACTAGCACCCATGTCTTCCAAGGCAGGTATCTTGTGTCTCCCACACTAGCACCCATGTCTTCCAAGGAAGGTATCTTGTGTCTCCCACACTAGCACCCATGTCTTCCAAGGCAGGTATCTTGTGTATCCCACACTAGCACCCATGTCTTCCAAGGCAGGTATCTTGTGTCTCCCACACTAGCACCCATGTCTTCCAAGGCAGGTATCTTGTGTATCCCACACTAGCACTCATGTCTTCCCAGGCAGGTATCTTGTGTCTCCCACACTAGCACCCATGTCTTCCAAGGCAGGTATCTTGTGTATCCCACACTAGCACTCATGTCTTCCCAGGCAGGTATCTTGTGTCTCCCACACTGACACTCATGTCTTCCCAGGAAGGTATCTTGTGTCTCCCACACTGGCACTCATGTCTTCCCAGGCAGGTATCTTGTGTCTCCCACACTGACACTCATGTCTTCCCAGGCAGGTATCTTGTGTCTCCCACACTAGCACTCATGTCTTCCCAGGCAGGTATCTTGTGTCTCCCACACTGACACTCATGTCTTCCCAGGCAGGTATCTTGTGTCTCCCACACTAGCACTCATGTCTTCCAAGGCAGGTATCTTGTGTCTCCCACACTAGCACTCATGTCTTCCAAGGCAGGTATCTTGTGTCTCCCACACTAGCACTCATGTCTTCCAAGGCAGGTATCTTGTGTCTCCCACACTGGCACTCATGTCTTCCCAGGCAGGTATCTTGTGTCTCCCACACTGGCACTCATGTCTCCCCAGGCAGGTATCTTGTGGCTCCCACACTGGCACTCATGTCTCCCCAGGCAGGTATATTGTGGCTCCCACACTGACACTCATGTCTTCCCAGGCAGATATCTTGTGTCTCCCACACTGACACTCATGTCTCTCCTGGCAGGTATCTTGTGTCTCCCACACTGGCACTCATGTCTCCCCAGGCAGGTATCTTGTGTCTCCCACAGTGACACTCATGTCTCCCCAGGCAGGAATCTTGTGTCTCCCACACTGACACTCATGTCTCCACAGGCAAGTATCTTGTGTCTCCCACACTGACACTCATGTCTCCCCAGGCAGGTATCTTGTGTCTCCCACACTAGCACTCATGTCTCTCCAGGCAGGTATCTTGTGTCTCCCACACTGGCACTCATGTCTCACCAGGCAGGTATCTTGTGTCTCCGACAGTGACACTCATGTCTGACCAGGCAGGAATCTTGTGTCTCCCACACTGACACTATTGTCTCCCCAGGCAGGTATCTTGTGGCTCCAACACTGACACTCATGTCTTCCCAGGCAGATATCTTGTGTCTCCCACACTGACACTCATGTCTCTCCTGGCAGGTATCTTGTGTCTCCCACACTGACACTCATGTCTACCCAGGTAGGTATATTGTGTCTCCCACACTGACACTCATGTCTCCCTTGGCAGGTATCTTGTGTCTCCCAGACTGACACTCATGTCTCCCAGGCAGGTGTCTTGTGTCTCCCACACTGACACCCATGTCTCCCCTGGCAGGTATCTTGTGTCTCCCACACTGACACTCATGTCTCCCCAGGCAGGTATCTTTTGTCTCCCCCACTCACACTCATGTCTCCCCAGGCAGGTATATTGTGTCTCCCACACTGACACTCATGTCTCTCCAGGCAGGTATCTTGTGTCTCCCACACTGACACTCATGTCTCCTCAGGCAGGTATCTTGTGTCTCCCACACTAGCACTCATGTCTCTCCTGGCAGGTATCTTGTGTCTCCCACACTGGCACTCATGTCTCTCCAGGCAGGTATCTTGTGTCTCCCACAGTGACACTCATGTTTCCCCAGGCAGGAATCTTGTGTCTCCCACACTGACACTCATGTCTCCACAGGCAAGTATCTTGTGTCTCCCACACTGACACTCATGTCTCCCCAGGCAGGTATCTTGTGTCTCCCACACTAGCACTCATGTCTCTCCAGGCAGGTATCTTGTGTCTCCCACACTGGCACTCATGTCTCCCCAGGCAGGTATCTTGTGTCTCCCAGAGTGACACTCATGTCTCCCCAGGCAGGAATCTTGTGTCTCCCACACTGACACTATTGTCTCCCCAGGCAGGTATCTTGTGGCTCCCACACTGACACTCATGTCTTCCCAGGCAGATATCTTGTGTCTCCCACACTGACACTCATGTCTCCCCAGGTAGGTATCTTGTATCTCGCACACTGACACTCATGTCTCCCTTGGCAGGTATCTTGTGTCTCCCACACTGACACTCATGTCTCCCAGGCAGGTATCTCGTGTCTCCCACACTGACACCCATGTCTCCCCTGGCAGGTATCTTGTGTCTCCCACACTGACACTCATGTCTCCTCAGGCAGGTATCTTGTGTCTCCCCCACTGACACTCATGTCTCCCCAGGCAGGTATCTTGTGTCTCCCACACTGACACTCATGTCTCTCCTGGCAGGTATCTTGTGTCTCCTACACTGACACTCATGTCTCCTCAGGCAGGTATCTTGTGTCTCCCACACTAGCACTCATGTCTCTCCAGGCAGGTATCATGTGTCTCCAACACTGGCACTCATGTCTCCCCAGGCAGGTATCTTGTGTCTCCCACACTTACACTCATGCCTCCCCAGGCAGGTATCTTGTGTCTCCCACACTGACACTTATGTCTCCCCAGGAAGGTATCTTGTGTCTCCCACACTGGCACTCATGTCTCCCCAGGCAGGTATCTTGTGTCTCCCACACTGGCACTCATGTCTCCCCTGGCAGGTATCTTGTGTCTCCCACACTGACACTCATGTCTCCCCAGGCAGGTATCTTGTGTCTCCCACACTAGCACTCATGTCTCTCCAGGCAGGTATCTTGTGTCTCCCACACTGGCACTCATGTCTCCCCTGGCAGGTATCTTGTGTCTCCCACACTGACACTTATGTCTCCCTAGGCAGGTATCTTGTGTCTCCCACACTAGTACTCATGTCTCCCCAGGCAGGTAACTTGTGTCTCCCACACTGACACTCATGTCTCCCCAGGCAGGTATCTTGTGTCTCCCACACTGACACTCATGCCTCCCCAAGAAGGTATCTTGTGTCTCCCACACTGGCACTCATGTCTCCCCAGGCAGGTATCTTGTGTCTCCCACACTGACACTCATGTCTCCCCAGGCAGGTATCTTGTGTCTCCCACACTGGCAGTCATGCCTCCCCAGGCAGGTATCTTGTGGCTCCAATACTGACACTCATGTCTGCCCAGGCAGGTATCTTGTGTCTCCCACACTGACACTCATGTCTCCACAGGCAGGTATCTTGTGTCTCCCACACTGACACTTATGTCTCCCCAGGAAGGTATCTTGTGTCTCCCACACTAGCACTCATGTCTCCCCAGGCAGGTATCTTGTGTCTCCCACACTGACACTCATGTCTCCCCAGGCAGGTATCTTGTGTCTCCCACACTTTCACTCATGCCTCCCCTGGCAGGTATCTTGTGTCTCCCATACTGGGACTCATGTCTCCCCAGGCAGGTATCTTGTGTCTCCCACACTGACACTCATGTCTCCCCTGGCAGGTATCTAGTGTCTCTCACACTAGCACTCATGCCTCTCCAGGCAGGCATCTTGTGTCTCCCACACTGGCACTCACGTCTCCCCAGGCAGGTATCTTGTGTCTCCCACACTGACACTTATGTCTCCCCAGGAAGGTATCTTGTGTCTCCCACACTGACACCCATGTCTCCCCTGGCAGGTATCTTGTGTCTCCCACACTGACACTCATGTCTCCCCAGGCAGGTATCTTGTGTCTCCCCCACTTACACTCATGTCTCCCCAGGCAGGTATCTTGTGTCTCCCACACTGACACTCATGTCTCTCCTGGCAGGTATCTTGTGTCTCCCACACTGACACTCATGTCTCCTCAGGCAGGTATCTTGTGTCTCCCACACTAGCACTCATGTCTCTCCAGGCAGGTATCATGTGTCTCCCACACTGGCACTCATGTCTCCCCAGGCAGATATCTTGTGTCTCCCACACTGACACTCATGTCTCCCCAGGCAGTTATCTTGTGTCTCCCACACTGGCAGTCATGTCTCCCCTGGCAGGTATCTTGTGTCTCCCACACTGACACTCATGTCTCCCCAGTCAGGTATCTTGTGTCTCCCACACTAGCACTCATGTTTCTACAGGCAGGCATCTTGTGTCTCCCACACTGGCACTCATGTCTCCCCTGGCAGGTATCTTGTGTCTCCCACACTGACACTTATGTCTCCCTAGGCAGGTATCTTGTGTCTCCCACACTAGCACTCATGTCTCCCCAGGCAGGTAACTTGTGTCACCCACACTGACACTCATGTCTCCCCAGGCAGGTATCTTGTGTCTCCCACACTGACACTTGTGTCTCCCCAAGAAGGTATCTTGTGTCTCCTACACTGGCAGTCATGTCTCCCCAGGCAGGTATCTTGTGTCTCCCACACTGACACTCATGTCTCCCCAGGCAGGTATCTTGTGTCTCCCACACTGGCAGTCATGCCTCCCCTGGCAGGTATCTTGTGTCTCCCATACTGGGACACATGTCTCCCCAGGCAGGTATCTTGTGTCTCCCACACTGACACTCATGTTTCCCCAGGCAGGTATCTTGTGGCTCCAATACTGACACTCATGTCTCCCCAGGCAGGTATCTTGTGTCTCCCACACTGAGACTCATGTCTCCCCAGGCAGGTATCTTGTGTCTCCCACACTGACAATTATGTCTCCCCAGGAAGGTATCTTGTGTCTCCCACACTGGCACTCATGTCTCCCCAGGCAGGTATCTTGTGTCTCCCTCACTGACACTCATGTCTCCCCAGGCAGGTATCTTGTGTCTCCCACACTTTCACTCATGCCTCCCCTGGCAGGTATCTTGTGTCTCCCACACTGACACTCATGTCTCCCCAGGCAGGTATCTTGTGTCTCCCACACTAGCACTCATGTCTCTCCAGGCAGGTATCTTGTGTCTCCCAAACTGGCACTCATGTCTCCCCAGGCAGGTATCTTGTGTCTTCCACAGTGACACTCATGTCTCCCCAGTCAGGAATCTTGTGTCTCCCACACTGACACTCATGTCTACCCAGGCAGGTATCTTGTGGCTACAATAATGACACTCATGTCTCCCCAGGCAGGTATCTTGTGTCTCCCACACTGACACTAATATCTCCCCAGGCAGGTATCTTGTGGCTCCCACACTGACACTCATGTCTCCCCAGGCAGATATCTTGTGTCTCCCACACTGACACTCATGTCTCTTGTGGCAGGTATCTTGTGTCTCCCACACTGACACTCATGTCTCCCCAGGCAGGTATCTTGTGGATCCCACACTGACACTCATGTCTCCCCAGGCAGGTATCTTGTGTCTCCCACACTGACACTCATGTCTCCCCAGGCAGGTATCTTGTGTCTCCCACACTGACACTTATGTCTCCCCAGGAAGGTATCTTGTGTCCCCCACACTGGCACTCATGTCTCCCCAGGCAGGTATCTTATGTCTCCCACACTGACACTCATGTCTCCCCAGGCAGGTATCTTGTGTCTCCCACACTGACACTCATGTCTCCCCAGGCAGGTATCTCGTGTCTCTCACACTAGCACTCATGTCTCCCCAGGCAGGTATCTTGTGTCTCCCCCACTGACACTCATGTCTCCCCAGGCAGGTATCTTGTGTCTCCCACACTAGCACTCATGTCTCCCCAGGCAGGTATCTTGTGTATCCCACACTGACACTCATGTCTCTCCTGGCAGGTATCTTGTGTCTCCCACACTGACACTCTTGTCTCCTCAGGCAGGTATCTTGTGTCTCGCACACTAGCACTCATGTCTCTCCAGGCAGGTATCATGTGTCTCCCACACTGGCACTCATGTCTCCCCAGGCAGGTATCCTGTGTCTCCCACACTGACATTCATGTCTCCACAGGCAGGTATCTTGTGTCTCCAACACTGACACTTATGTCTCCCCAGGAAGGTATCTTGTGTCTCCCACACTGGCACTCATGTCTCCCCAGGCAGTTATCTTGTGTCTCCCACACTGGCTCTCATGTCTCCCCTGGCAGGTATCTTGTGTATCCCACACTGACACTCATGTCTCCCCAGTGAGGTATCTTGTGTCTCCCACACTAGCACTCATGTCTCCCCTGGCAGGTATCTTGTGTCTCCCACACTGACACTTATGTCTCCCTAGGCAGGTATCTTGTGTCTCCCACACTAGCACTCATGTCTCCCCAGGCAGGTAACTTGTGTCTCCCACACTGACACTAATGTCTCCCCAGGCAGGTATCTTATGTCTCCCACACTGACACTTGTGTCTCCCCAAGAAGGTATCTTGTGTCTCCCACACTGGCAGTCATGTCAACCCAGGCAGGTATCTTGTGTCTCCCTCACTGACACTCATGTCTCCCCAGGCAAGTATCTTGTGTCTCCCACACTGGCAGTCATGCCTCCCCTGGCAGGTATCTTGTGTCTCCCATACTGGGACTCATGTCTCCCCAGGCAGGTATCTTGTGGCTATCACACTGACACTCATGTCTCCCCAGGCAGGTATCTTGTGTCTCCCACACTAGCACTCATGTTTCCCCAGGCAGGTATATTGTGTCTCCCACACTAGCACTCATGTCTCTCCAGGCAGGTATCTTGTGTCTCCCACACTGGCACTCATGTCTCCCCAGGCAGGTATCTTGTGTCTCCCACACTGACACTCATGTCTCCCCAGGCAGGTATCTTGTGGCTCCCACACTGATACTCATGTCTCCCCAGGCAGGTATCTTGTGTCTCCCACACTGACACTCATGTCTCCCCAGGCAGGTATATTGTGTCTCCCACACTGGCACTCATGTCTCCCCAGGCAGGTATCTTGTGTCTCCTTCAGATACACTCATGTCTTCCCAGGCAGGAATCTTGTGTCTCCCACACTGACACTCATGTCTCCCCAGGCAGGTATCTTGCGGCTCCAATACTGACACTCATGTCTCCCCTGGCAGGTATCTTGTGTCTCCCACACTGGCACTAATGTCTCCCCAGGCAGGTATCTTGTGGCTCCCACACTGAAACTCATGTCTCCTCAGGCAGATATCTTTTGTCTCCCACACTGACACTCATGTCTCTCCTGGCAGGTATCTTGTGTCTCCCACACTGACACTAATGTCTCCACTGGCAAGTATCTTGTGTCTCCCACACTGACACTCATGTCTCTCCAGGAAGGTATCTTGTGTCTCCCACAATGGCACTCATGTCTCCCCTGGCAGGTATCTTGTGTCTCCCACACTGGCACTCATGTCTCCCCAGGCAGGTATCTTGTGTCTCCCACACTGACACTCATGTTTCCCCAGGCAGGTATATTGTGCCTCCCACACTAGCACTCATGTCTCTCTAGGCAGGTATCTTGTGTCTCGCACACTGGCACTCATGTCTCCCCAGGCAGGTATCTTGTGTCTCCCACACTGGCACTCATGTCTCCCCAGGCAGGTATCTTGTGTCTCCCACAGTGACACTCATGTCTCCCCTGGCAGGTATCTTGTGTCTCCCACAGTGACACTCATGTCTCCCCAGGCAGGTATCTTGTGTCTCCCACACTGACACTAATGTCTCCCCTGGCAGGTATCTTGTGGCTCCCACACTGACACTAATGTCTCCACTGGCAAGTATCTTGTGTCTCCCACACTGACACTCATGTCTCTCCTGGCAGGTATCTTGTGTCTCCCACACTGACACTTATGTCTCCCCAGGCAGGTATCTTCTGTCTCCCACACTAGCACTCATGTCTCTCCAGGGAGGTATCTTGTGTCTCCCACAATGGCACTCATGTCTCCCCTGGCAGGTATCTTGTGTCTCCCACACTGGTACTCATGTCTCCCCAGGCAGGTATCTTGTGTCTCCCACACTGACACTCATGTCTCCCCAGGCAGGTATCTTGTTGCTCCAATACTGACACTCATGTCTCCCCATGCAGGTATCTTGTGTCTCCCACACTGGCACTCATGTCTCCCCTGGCAGGAATCTTGTGTCTCCCACACTGACACTCATGTCTCCCCAGGCAGGTATCTTGTGTCTCCCACACTAGCACTCATGTCTCCCCAGGCAGGTATCTTGTGTCTCCCACACTGACACTCATGTCTCCCCAGGCAGGTATCTTGTGTCTCCCACACTGACACTTATGTCTCCCCAGGAAGGTATCTTGTGTCCCCCACACTGGCACTCATGTCTCCCCAGGCAGGTATCTTGTGTCTCCCACACTGACACTCATGTCTCCCCAGGCAGGTATCTTGTGTCTCCCACACTGGCACTCATGCCTCCCCTGGCAGGTATCTTGTGTCTCCCATACTGGGACTCATGTCTCCCCAGCAGGTATCTTGTGTCTCCCACACTGACACTCATGTCTCCCCAGGCAGGTATCTTGTGTCTCCCACACTGGCACTCATGTCTCCCCTGGCAGGTATCTTGTGTCTCCCACACTGACACTCATGTCTCCCCAGGCAGGTATCTTGTGTCTCCCACACTAGCACTCATGTCACTCCAGGCAGGTATCTTGTGTCTCCCACACTGGCACTCATGTCTCCCCTGGCAGGTATCTTGTGTTTCCCACACTGACACTAATGTCTCCCTAGGCAGGTATCTTGTGTCTCCCACACTAGTACTCATGTCTCCCCAGGCAGGTAACTTGTGTCTCCCACACTGACACTCATGTCTCCCCAGGCAGGTATCTTGTGTCTCCCACACTGACACTCATGCCTCCCCAAGAAGGTATCTTGTGTCTCCCACACTGGCACTCATGTCTCCCCAGGCAGGTATCTTGTGTCTCCCACACTGACACTCATGTCTCCCCAGGCAGGTATCTTGTGTCTCCCACACTGGCAGTCATGCCTCCCCAGGCAGGTATCTTGTGGCTCCAATACTGACACTCATGTCTCCCCAGGCAGGTATCTTGTGTCTCCCACACTGACACTCATGTCTCCACAGGCAGGTATCTTGTGTCTCCCACACTGACACTTATGTCTCCCCAGGAAGGTACCTTGTGTCTCCCACACTAGCACTCATGTCTCCCCAGGCAGGTATCTTGTGTCTCCCACACTGACACTCATGTCTCCCCAGGCAGGTATCTTGTGTCTCCCACACTTTCACTCATGCCTCCCCTGGCAGGTATCTTGTGTCTCCCATACTGGGACTCATGTCTCCCCAGGCAGGTATCTTGTGTCTCCCACACTGACACTCATGTCTCCCCAGGCAGGTATCTAGTGTCTCTCACACTAGCACTCATGCCTCTCCAGGCAGGCATCTTGTGTCTCCCACACTGGCACTCACGTCTCCCCAGGCAGGTATCTTGTGTCTCCCACACTGACACTTATGTCTCCCCAGGAAGGTATCTTGTGTCTCCCACACTGACACCCATGTCTCCCCTGGCAGGTATCTTGTGTCTCCCACACTGACACTCATGTCTCCCCAGGCAGGTATCTTGTGTCTCCCCCACTTACACTCATGTCTCCCCAGGCAGGTATCTTGTGTCTCCCACACTGACACTCATGTCTCTCCTGGCAGGTATCTTGTGTCTCCCACACTGACACTCATGTCTCCTCAGGCAGGTATCTTGTGTCTCCCACACTAGCACTCATGTCTCTCCAGGCAGGTATCATGTGTCTCCCACACTGGCACTCATGTCTCCCCAGGCAGATATCTTGTGTCTCCCACACTGACACTCATGTCTCCCCAGGCAGGTATCTTGTGTCTCCCACACTGACACTTATGTCTCCCCAGGAAGGTATCTTGTGTCTCCCACACTGGCACTCATGTCTCCCCAGGCAGTTATCTTGTGTCTCCCACACTGGCAGTCATGTCTCCCCTGGCAGGTATCTTGTGTCTCCCACACTGACACTCATGTCTCCCCAGTCAGGTATCTTGTGTCTCCCACACTAGCACTCATGTTTCTCCAGGCAGGCATCTTGTGTCTCCCACACTGGCACTCATGTCTCCCCTGGCAGGTATCTTGTGTCTCCCACACTGACACTTATGTCTCCCTAGGCAGGTATCTTGTGTCTCCCACACTAGCACTCATGTCTCCCCAGGCAGGTAACTTGTGTCACCCACACTGACACTCATGTCTCCCCAGGCAGGTAGCTTGTGTCTCCCACACTGACACTTGTGTCTCCCCAAGAAGGTATCTTGTGTCTCCTACACTGGCAGTCATGTCTCCCCAGGCAGGTATCTTGTGTCTCCCACACTGACACTCATGTCTCCCCAGGCAGGTATCTTGTGTCTCCCACACTGGCAGTCATGCATCCCCTGGCAGGTATCTTGTGTCTCCCATACTGGGACACATGTCTCCCCAGGCAGGTATCTTGTGTCTCCCACACTGACACTCATGTCTCCCCAGGCAGGTATCTTGTGGCTCCAATACTGACACTCATGTCTCCCCAGGCAGGTATCTTGTGTCTCCCACACTGGCACTCATGTCTCCCCAGGCAGGTATCTTGTGTCTCCCACAGTGACACTCATGTCTCCCCTGGCAGGTATCTTGTGTCTCCCACAGTGACACTCATGTCTCCCCAGGCAGGTATCTTGTGTCTCCCACACTGACACTAATGTCTCCCCTGGCAGGTATCTTGTGGCTCCCACACTGACACTAATGTCTCCACTGGCAAGTATCTTGTGTCTCCCACACTGACACTCATGTCTCTCCTGGCAGGTATCTTGTGTCTCCCACACTGACACTTATGTCTCCCCAGGCAGGTATCTTCTGTCTCCCACACTAGCACTCATGTCTCTCCAGGGAGGTATCTTGTGTCTCCCACAATGGCACTCATGTCTCCCCTGGCAGGTATCTTGTGTCTCCCACACTGGTACTCATGTCTCCCCAGGCAGGTATCTTGTGTCTCCCACACTGACACTCATGTCTCCCCAGGCAGGTATCTTGTGGCTCCAATACTGACACTCATGTCTCCATATGCAGGTATCTTGTGTCTCCCACACTGGCACTTATGTCTCCCCTGGCAGGAATCTTGTGTCTCCCACACTGACACTCATGTCTCCCCAGGCAGGTATCTTGTGTCTCCCACACTAGCACTCATGTCTCCCCAGGCAGGTATCTTGTGTCTCCCACACTGACACTCATGTCTCCCCAGGCAGGTATCTTGTGTCTCCCACACTGACACTTATGTCTCCCCAGGAAGGTATCTTGTGTCCCCCACACTGGCACTCATGTCTCCCCAGGCAGGTATCTTGTGTCTCCCACACGGACACTCATGTCTCCCCAGGCAGGTATCTTGTGTCTCCCACACTGGCACTCATGCCTCCCCTGGCAGGTATCTTGTGTCTCCCATACTGGGACTCATGTCTCCCCAGCAGGTATCTTGTGTCTCCCACACTGACACTCATGTCTCCCCAGGCAGGTATCTTGTGTCTCCCACACTGGCACTCATGTCTCCCCTGGCAGGTATCTTGTGTCTCCCACACTGACACTCATGTCTCCCCAGGCAGGTATCTTGTGTCTCCCACACTAGCACTCATGTCACTCCAGGCAGGTATCTTGTGTCTCCCACACTGGCACTCATGTCTCCCCTGGCAGGTATCTTGTGTCTCCCACACTGACACTAATGTCTCCCTAGGCAGGTATCTTGTGTCTCCCACACTAGTACTCATGTCTCCCCAGGCAGGTAACTTGTGTCTCCCACACTGACACTCATGTCTCCCCAGGCAGGTATCTTGTGTCTCCCACACTGACACTCATGCCTCCCCAAGAAGGTATCTTGTGTCTCCCACACTGGCACTCATGTCTCCCCAGGCAGGTATCTTGTGTCTCCCACACTGACACTCATGTCTCCCCAGGCAGGTATCTTGTGTCTCCCACACTGGCAGTCATGCCTCCCCAGGCAGGTATCTTGTGGCTCCAATACTGACACTCATGTCTCCCCAGGCAGGTATCTTGTGTCTCCCACACTGACACTCATGTCTCCACAGGCAGGTATCTTGTGTCTCCCACACTGACACTTATGTCTCCCCAGGAAGGTACCTTGTGTCTCCCACACTAGCACTCATGTCTCCCCAGGCAGGTATCTTGTGTCTCCCACACTGACACTCATGTCTCCCCAGGCAGGTATCTTGTGTCTCCCACACTTTCACTCATGCCTCCCCTGGCAGGTATCTTGTGTCTCCCATACTGGGACTCATGTCTCCCCAGGCAGGTATCTTGTGTCTCCCACACTGACACTCATGTCTCCCCAGGCAGGTATCTAGTGTCTCTCACACTAGCACTCATGCCTCTCCAGGCAGGCATCTTGTGTCTCCCACACTGGCACTCACGTCTCCCCAGGCAGGTATCTTGTGTCTCCCACACTGACACTTATGTCTCCCCAGGAAGGTATCTTGTGTCTCCCACACTGACACCCATGTCTCCCCTGGCAGGTATCTTGTGTCTCCCACACTGACACTCATGTCTCCCCAGGCAGGTATCTTGTGTCTCCCCCACTTACACTCATGTCTCCCCAGGCAGGTATCTTGTGTCTCCCACACTGACACTCATGTCTCTCCTGGCAGGTATCTTGTGTCTCCCACACTGACACTCATGTCTCCTCAGGCAGGTATCTTGTGTCTCCCACACTAGCACTCATGTCTCTCCAGGCAGGTATCATGTGTCTCCCACACTGGCACTCATGTCTCCCCAGGCAGATATCTTGTGTCTCCCACACTGACACTCATGTCTCCCCAGGCAGGTATCTTGTGTCTCCCACACTGACACTTATGTCTCCCCAGGAAGGTATCTTGTGTCTCCCACACTGGCACTCATGTCTCCCCAGGCAGTTATCTTGTGTCTCCCACACTGGCAGTCATGTCTCCCCTGGCAGGTATCTTGTGTCTCCCACACTGACACTCATGTCTCCCCAGTCAGGTATCTTGTGTCTCCCACACTAGCACTCATGTTTCTCCAGGCAGGCATCTTGTGTCTCCCACACTGGCACTCATGTCTCCCCTGGCAGGTATCTTGTGTCTCCCACACTGACACTTATGTCTCCCTAGGCAGGTATCTTGTGTCTCCCACACTAGCACTCATGTCTCCCCAGGCAGGTAACTTGTGTCACCCACACTGACACTCATGTCTCCCCAGGCAGGTAGCTTGTGTCTCCCACACTGACACTTGTGTCTCCCCAAGAAGGTATCTTGTGTCTCCTACACTGGCAGTCATGTCTCCCCAGGCAGGTATCTTGTGTCTCCCACACTGACACTCATGTCTCCCCAGGCAGGTATCTTGTGTCTCCCACACTGGCAGTCATGCATCCCCTGGCAGGTATCTTGTGTCTCCCATACTGGGACACATGTCTCCCCAGGCAGGTATCTTGTGTCTCCCACACTGACACTCATGTCTCCCCAGGCAGGTATCTTGTGGCTCCAATACTGACACTCATGTCTCCCCAGGCAGGTATCTTGTGTCTCCCACACTGAGACTCATGTCTCCCGAGGCAGGTATCTTGTGTCTCCCACAATGACAATTATGTCTCCCCAGGAAGGTATCTTGTGTCTCCCACACTGGCACTCATGTCTCCCCAGGCAGGTATCTTGTGTCTCCCTCACTGACACTCATGTCTCCCCAGGCAGGTATCTTGTGTCTCCCACACTTTCACTCATGCCTCCCCTGGCAGGTATCTTGTGTCTCCCATACTGGGACTCATGTCTCCCCAGGCAGGTATCTTGTGTCTCCCACACTGACACTCATGTCTCCCCAGGCAGGTATCTTGTGTCTCCCACACTAGCACTCATGTCTCTCCAGGCAGGTATCTTGTGTCTCCCAAACTGGCACTCATGTCTCCCCAGGCAGGTATCTTGTGTCTTCCACAGTGACACTCATGTCTCCCCAGGCAGGAATCTTGTGTCTCCCACACTGACACTCATGTCTCCCCAGGCAGGTATCTTGTGGCTACAATAATGACACTCATGTCTCCCCAGGCAGGTATCTTGTGTCTCCCACACTGACACTAATATCTCCCCAGGCAGGTATCTTGTGGCTCCCACACTGACACTCATGTCTCCCCAGGCAGATATCTTGTGTCTCCCACACTGACACTCATGTCTCTCCTGGCAGGTATCTTGTGTCTCCCACACTGACACTCATGTCTCCCCAGGCAGGTATCTTGTGGCTCCCACACTGACACTCATGTCTCCCCAGGCAGGTATCTTGTGTCTCCCACACTGACACTCATGTCTCCCCAGGCAGGTATCTTGTGTCTCCCACACTGACACTTATGTCTCCCCAGGAAGGTATCTTGTGTCCCCCACACTGGCACTCATGTCTCCCCAGGCAGGTATCTTGTGTCTCCCACACTGACACTCATGTCTCCCCAGGCAGGTATCTTGTGTCTCCCACACTGACACTCATGTCTCCCCAGGCAGGTATCTCGTGTCTCTCACACTAGCACTCATGTCTCCCCAGGCAGGTATCTTGTGTCTCCCCCACTGACACTCATGTCTACCCAGGCAGGTATCTTGTGTCTCCCACACTAGCACTCATGTCTCCCCAGGCAGGTATCTTGTGTATCCCACACTCACACTCATGTCTCTCCTGGCAGGTATCTTGTGTCTCCCACACTGACACTCATGTCTCCTCAGGCAGGTATCTTGTGTCTCGCACACTAGCACTCATGTCTCTCCAGGCAGGTATCATGTGTCTCCCACACTGGCACTCATGTCTCCCCAGGCAGGTATCCTGTGTCTCCCACACTGACACTCATGTCTCCCCAGGCAGGTATCTTGTGTCTCCAACACTGACACTTATGTCTCCCCAGGAAGGTATCTTGTGTCTCCCACACTGGCACTCATGTCTCCCCAGGCAGTTATCTTGTGTCTCCCACACTGGCTGTCATGTCTCCCCTGGCAGGTATCTTGTGTATCCCACACTGACACTCATGTCTCCCCAGTGAGGTATCTTGTGTCTCCCACACTAGCACTCATGTCTCCCCTGGCAGGTATCTTGTGTCTCCCACACTGACACTTATGTCTCCCTAGGCAGGTATCTTGTGTCTCCCACACTAGCACTCATGTCTCCCCAGGCAGGTAACTTGTGTCTCCCACACTGACACTAATGTCTCCCCAGGCAGGTATCTTATGTCTCCCACACTGACACTTGTGTCTCCCCAAGAAGGTATCTTGTGTCTCCCACACTGGCAGTCATGTCTACCCAGGCAGGTATCTTGTGTCTCCCTCACTGACACTCATGTCTCTCCAGGCAAGTATCTTGTGTCTCCCACACTGGCAGTCATGCCTCCCCTGGCAGGTATCTTGTGTCTCCCATACTGGGACTCATGTCTCCCCAGGCAGGTATCTTGTGGCTCCCACACTGACACTCATGTCTCCCCAGGCAGGTATCTTGTGTCTCCCACACTAGCACTCATGTTTCCCCAGGCAGGTATATTGTGTCTCCCACACTAGCACTTATGTCTCTCCAGGCAGGTATCTTGTGTCTCCCACACTGGCACTCATGTCTCCCCAGGCAGGTATCTTGTGTCTCCCACACTGACACTCATGTCTCCCCAGGCAGGTATCTTGTGGCTCCCACACTGATACTCATGTCTCCCCAGGCAGGTATCTTGTGTCTCCCACACTGACACTCATGTCTCCCCAGGCAGGTATATTGTGTCTCCCACACTGGCACTCATGTCTCCCCAGGCAGGTATCTTGTGTCTCCTTCAGATACACTCATGTCTCCCCAGGCAGGAATCTTGTGTCTCCCACACTGACACTCATGTCTCCCCATGCAGGTATCTTGCGGCTCCAATACTGACACTCATGTCTCCCCTGGCAGGTATCTTGTGTCTCCCACACTGGCACTAATGTCTCCCCAGGCAGGTATCTTGTGGCTCCCACACTGAAACTCATGTCTCCTCAGGCAGATATCTTTTGTCTCCCACACTGACACTCATGTCTCTCCTGGCAGGTATCTTGTGTCTCCCACACTGACACTAATGTCTCCACTGGCAAGTATCTTGTGTCTCCCACACTGACACTCATGTCTCTCCAGGAAGGTATCTTGTGTCTCCCACAATGGCACTCATGTCTCCCCTGGCAGGTATCTTGTGTCTCCCACACTGGCACTCATGTCTCCCCAGGCAGGTATCTTGTGTCTCCCACACTGACACTCATGTTTCCCCAGGCAGGTATATTGTGCCTCCCACACTAGCACTCATGTCTCTCCAGGCAGGTATCTTGTGTCTCGCACACTGGCACTCATGTCTCCCCAGGCAGGTATCTTGTGTCTCCCACACTGGCACTCATGTTTCCCCAGGCAGGTATCTTGTGTCTCCCACAGTGACACTCATGTCTCCCCTGGCAGGTATCTTGTGTCTCCCACAGTGACACTCATGTCTCCCCAGGCAGGTATCTTGTGTCTCCCACACTGACACTAATGTCTCCCCTGGCAGGTATCTTGTGGCTCCCACACTGACACTCATGTCTCCTCAGGCAGATATCTTTTGTCTCCCACACTGACACTCATGTCTCTCCTGGCAGGTATCTTGTGTCTCCCAAACTGACACTAATGTCTCCACTGGCAAGTATCTTGTGTCTCCCACACTGACACTCATGTCTCTCCTGGCAGGTATCTTGTGTCTCCCACACTGACACTTATGTCTCCCCAGGCAGGTATCTTCTGTCTCCCACACTAGCACTCATGTCTCTCCAGGGAGGTATCTTGTGTCTCCCACAATGGCACTCATGTCTCCCCTGGCAGGTATCTTGTGTCTCCCACACTGGTACTCATGTCTCCCCAGGCAGGTATCTTGTGTCTCCCACACTGACACTCATGTCTCCCCAGGCAGGTATCTTGTGTCTCCCACACTGACACTTATGTCTCCCCAGGAAGGTATCTTGTGTCCCCCACACTGGCACTCATGTCTCCCCAGGCAGGTATCTTGTGTCTCCCACACTGACACTCATGTCTCCCCAGGCAGGTATCTTGTGTCTCCCACACTGGCACTCATGCCTCCCCTGGCAGGTATCTTGTGTCTCCCATACTGGGACTCATGTCTCCCCAGCAGGTATCTTGTGTCTCCCACACTGACACTCATGTCTCCCCAGGCAGGTACCTTGTGTCTCCCACACTAGCACTCATGTCCCTCCAGGCAGGCATCTTGTGTCTCCCATACTGGGACTCATGTCTCCCCAGGCAGGTATCTTGTGTCTCCCACACTGACACTCATGTCTCCCCAGGCAGGTATCTTGTGTCTCCCACACTAGCACTCATGTCTTTCCAGGCAGGTATCTTTTGTCTCCCACACTGGCTCTCATGTCTCCCCAGGCAGGTATCTTGTGTCGCCCACACTGGCTCTCGTGTCTCCCCAGGCAGGTATCTTTTGTCGCCCACACTGGCTCTCATGTCTCCCCACGCAGGTATCTTGTGTCGCCCACACTGGCTCTCATGTCTCCCCAGGCAGGTATCTTGTGTCTCCCAGACTGACACTCATGTCTCCCCAGGCAGGTATCTTGTGTTCCCACACTGGCACTCATGCCTCCCCTGGCAGGTATCTTGTGTCTCCCATACTGGGACTCATGTCTCTCCAGGCAGGTATCTTGTGTCTCCCACACTGACACTCATGTCTCCCCTGGCAGGTATCTTGTGTCTCCCACACTAGCACTCATGTCTCTCCAGACAGGTATCTTTTGTCTCCCACACTGACACTCATGTCTCCCCAGGCAGGTATCTTGTGTCTCCCACACTAGCACTCATGTCTCTCCAGACAGGTATCTTGTGGCTCCCACACTGACACTCATGTCTCCCCAGGCAGGTATCTTGTGGCTCCCACATTGACGCTCATGTCTCCCCAGGCAGGTATCTTGTGTCTCCCACACTAGCACTCATGTTTCCCCTGGCAGGTATCTTGTGTCTCCCACACTGACACTCATGTCTCCCCAGGCAAGTATCTTGTGTCTCCCACACTGGCACTCATGTCTCCTCTGGCAGGTATCTTGTGTCTTCCACACTGACATTTATGTCTCCCCAGGCAGGTATCTTGTGGCTCCCACACTGACACTCATGTCTCCCCAGGCAGATATCTTGTGTCTCCCACACTGACACTCATGTCTCCCCTGGCAGGTATTCTGTGTCTCCAACACTGACACTCATGCCTCCCCAGGCAGGTATCTTGTGGCTCCCACACTGACACTCATGTCTCCCCAGGCAGGTATCTTGTGTCTCCCACACTGACACTCATGTCTCTCCAGGCAGGTATCTTGTGGCTCCCACACTGACACTCATGTCTCCCCTGGCAGGTATCTTTTGTCTCCCACACTGACACTCATGTCTCCCCAGGCAGGTATCTTGTGTCTCCCACACTGGCACTCATGCCTCCCCTGGCAGGTATCTTGTGTCTCCCATACTGGGACTCATGTCTCCCCAGGCAGGTATCTTTTGTCTCCCACACTGACACTCATGTCTCCCCAGGCAGGTATCTTGTGTCTCCCACACTGGCACTCATGCCTCCCCTGGCAGGTATCTTGTGTCTCCCATACTGGGACTCATGTCTCCCCAGGCAGGTATGTTGTGTCTCCCACACTGACACTCATGTCTCCCCAGGCAGGTATCTTGTGTCTCCCACACTAGCACTCATGTCCCTCCAGGCAGGCATCTTGTGTCTCCCAATTCTGGGACTCATGTCTCCCCAGGCAGGTATCTTGTGTCTCCCACACTGACACTCATGTCTCCCCAGGCAGGTATCTTGTGTCTCCTACACTAGCACTCATGTCCCTCCAGGCAGGCACCTTGTGTCTCCCACACTGACACTTATGTCTCCTCAGGAAGGTATCTTGTGTCTCCCACACTGGCACTCATATCTCCCCAGGCAGGTATCTTGTGTCTCCCACACTGACACTCATGTCTTCCCAGGCAGGTATCTTGTGTCTCCCACACTGGCAATCATGCCTCCCCTGGCAGGTATCTTGTGTCTCCCATACTGGGACTCATGTCTCTCCAGCAGGTATCTTGTGTCTCCCACACTTGCACTCATGTCTTCCCAGGCAGGTATCTTGTGTCTCCCACACTAGCACTCATGTCTCTCCAGGCAGGCATTTTGTGTCTCCCACACTGGCACTCATGTCTCCCCAGGCAGGTATCTTGTGTCTCCCACCCTGGCACTCATGTCTCCCCAGGCAGGTATCTTGTGTCTTCCACAGTGACACTCATGTCTCCCCAGGCAGGAATCTTGTGTCTCCCACACTGACACTCATGTCTCCCCAGGCAGGTATCTTGTGGCTCCCACACTGATACTCATGTCTCTCCTGGCAGGTATCTTGTGGCTCCCACACTGACACTCATGTCTC
This sequence comes from Cherax quadricarinatus, assembly GCF_038502225.1. Lineage (NCBI taxonomy): Eukaryota > Metazoa > Arthropoda > Malacostraca > Decapoda > Parastacidae > Cherax > Cherax quadricarinatus. The sequence continues at coordinate 537,698 of NW_027195040.1, forward strand.
CCCAGGCAGGTATCTTGTGTCTCCCACACTGACACTCATGTCTCCCCAGGCAGGTATCTTGTGGCTCCCACACTGACACTCATGTCTCCCCAGGCAGTTATCTTGTGTCTCGCACACTGGCACTCATGTCTCTCCTGGCAGGTATCTTGTGTCTCCCACACTGACACTCATGTCTCCCCAGGCAGGTATCTTGTGTCTCCCACAGTGACACTCATGTCTCCCCAGGCAGGTATCCTGTGTCTCCCATACTGACACTCATGTCTCCCCAGGCAGGTATCTTGTGTCTCCCACACTGCCACTAATGTCTCCCCAGGCATGTATCTTGTGGCTCCCACACTGACACTCATGTCTCCCCAGGCAGATATCTTGTGGCTCCCACACTGACACTCATGTCTCCCCAGGCAGATATCTTGTGGCTCCCACACTGACACTCATGTCACCCCAGGCAGATACCTTTTGTCTCCCACATTGACACTCATGTCTCTCCAGGCAGGTATCTTGTGTCTCCCACACTAGCACTCATGTCCCTCCAGGCAGGCATCTTGTGTCTCCCATACTGGGACTCATGTCTCCCCAGGCAGGTATCTTGTGTCTCCCACACTGACACTCATGTCTCCCCAGGCAGGTATCTTGTGTCTCCCACACTAGCACTCATGTCCCTCCAGGCAGGTATGTTGTGTCTCCCACACTGGCTCTCATGTCTCCCCAGGCAGGTATCTTGTGTCGCCCACACTGGCTCTCATGTCTCCCCAGGCAGGTATCTTTTGTCGCCCACACTGGCTCTCATGTCTCCCCACGCAGGTATCTTGTGTCGCCCACACTGGCTCTCATGTCTCCCCAGGCAGGTATCTTGTGTCTCCCAGACTGACACTCATGTCTCCCCAGGCAGGTATCTTGTGTCTCCCACACTGGCACTCATGCCTCCCCTGGCAGGTATCTTGTGTCTCCCATACTGGGACTCATGTCTCTCCAGGCAGGTATCTTGTGTCTCCCACACTGACACTCATGTCTCCCCTGGCAGGTATCTTGTGTCTCCCACACTAGCACTCATGTCTCTCCAGACAGGTATCTTGTGTCTCCCACACTGACACTCATGTCTCCCCAGGCATGTATCTTGTGTCTCCCACACTAGCACTCATGTCTCTCCAGACAGGTATCTTGTGGCTCCCACACTGACACTCATGTCTCCCCAGGCAGGTATCTTGTGGCTCCCACATTGATGCTCATGTCTCCCCAGGCAGGTATCTTGTGTCTCTTACACTAGCACTCATGTTTCCCCTGGCAGGTATCTTGTGTCTCCCACACTGACACTCATGTCTCCCCAGGCAAGTATCTTGTGTCTCCCACAGTGACACTCATGTCTCCCCAGGCAGGTATCTTGTGTCTCCCATACTGACACTCATGTCTCCCCAGGCAGGTATCTTGTGTCTCCCACACTGACACTAATGTCTCCCCAGGCATGTATCTTGTGGCTCCCACACTGACACTCACGTCTCCCCAGGCAGATATCTTGTGGCTCCCACACTGACACTCATGTCTCCCCAGGCAGATATCTTGTGGCTCCCACACTGACACTCATGTCACCCCAGGCAGATACCTTTTGTCTCCCACATTGACACTCATGTCTCTCCAGGCAGGTATCTTGTGTCTCCCACACTGACACTCATGTCTCCCCAGGCAGGTATCTTGTGTCTCCCACACTGACACTAATGTCTCCCCAGGCAGGTATCTTGTGGCTCCCACACTGACACTCATGTCTCCCTAGGCAGGTATCTTGTGTCTCCCACACTGACACTCATGTCTTCCCTGGCAGGTATCTTGTGTCTCCCACACTGACACTTATGTCTCCCCAGGCAGGTATCTTGCGGCTTCAATACTGACACTCATGTCTCCCCAGGCAGGTATCTTGTGTCTCCCACACTGACACTAATGTCTCCCCAGGCAGGTATCTTGTGGCTCCCACTGACACTCATGTCTCCCCAGGATGATATCTTTTGTCTCCCACACTGACACTCATGTCTCTCCTGGCAGGTATCTTGTGTCTCCCTCACTGGCACTCATGTCTCTCCATGCAGGTATCTTGTGTCTCCCACACTGACACTCATGTCTCCCTAGGCAGGTATCTTGTGTCTCCCACACTGACACTCATGTCTCCCCTGGCAGGTATCTTGTGTCTCCCACACTGACACTTATGTCTCCCCAGGCAGGTATCTTGTGTCTCCCACACTGGCACTCATGTCTCCCCAGGCAGGTATCTTGTGTCTCCCACACTGACACTCATGTCTCCCCAGGCAGGTATCTTTTGTCTCCCACACTAGCACTCATGTCTCCCCAGGAAGGTATCTTGTGTCTCCCACACTGGCACTCATATCTCCCCAGGCAGGTATCTTGTGTCTCCCACACTGACACTTATGTCTCCCCTTTCAGGTATCTTGTGTCTCCCACACTAGCACTCATGTCTTCCCAGGCAGGTATCTTGTGTCTCCCACACTGACACTCATGTCTCCCGAGGCAGGTATCTTGTGTCTCCCACACTGGCATTAATTCCTCCCCTGGCAGGTATCTTGTGTCTCCCTACTGGGACTCATGTCTCCCCTGCCTGGTATCTTGTGTCTCCCACACTGACACTAATGTCTCCCCAGGCAGGTATGTTGTGTCTCCCACACTGACACTCATGTCTCCCCTGGCAGGTATCTTGTGTCTCCCACACTGACACTCATGTCTCTCCTGGCAGGTATCTTGTGTCTACCACACTGGCACTCATGTCTCCCCAGGCAGGTATCTTGTGTCGCCCACACAGGCACTCATGTCTCCCCTGGCAGGTGTCTTGTGTCTCCCATACTGGCAGTCATGTCTCCCCTGGCAGGTATCTTGTGTCTCCCACACTGGCACTCATGTCTCCCCAGGCAGGTATCTTGTGTCTCCCACACTGACACTCATGTCTCCCCTGGCAGGTATCTTGTGTCTCCCACACTGGCTCTCATGTCTCCCCAGGCAGGTATCTTGTGTCGCCCACACTGGCTCTCATGTCTCCCCACGCAGGTATCTTGTGTCGCCCACACTGGCTCTCATGTCTCCCCAGGCAGGTATCTTGTGTCGCCCACACTGGCTCTCATGTCTCCCCAGGCAGGTATCGTGTGTCGCCCACACTGGCACTCATGTCTCCCCTGGCAGGTATCTTGTGTCTCCCACACTGACACTCATGTCTCCCCTGGCAGGTATCTTGTGTCTCCCACACTGACACTCATGTCTCCTCAGGCAGGTATCTTGTGTCTCCCATCCTGGCACTCATGTCTCCCCAGGCAGGTATCTTTTGCCGCCCACACTTGCACTCATGTCTCCCCTGGCAGGTATCTTGTGTCTCCCACACTGACACTCATGTCTCCCCTGGCAGGTATCTTGTGTCTCCCACACTGACACTCATGTCTCCCCTGGCAGGTATCTTGTGTCTCCCACACTGACACTCATGTCTCCCCTGGCAGGTATCTTGTGTCTCCCACCCTGGCACTCATGTCTCCCCTGGCAGGTATCTTGTGTCTCCCACACTGACACTCATGTCTCCCCTGGCAGGTATCTTGTGTCTCCCACACTGACACTCATGTCTCCTCAGGCAGGTATCTTGTGTCTCCCATCCTGGCACTCATGTCTCCCCAGGCAGGTATCTTTTGCCGCCCGCACTTGCACTCATGTCTCCCCTTGCAGGTATCTTGTGTCTCCCACCCTGGCACTCATGTCTCCCCTGGCAGGTATCTTGTGTCTCCCACCCTGGCACTCATGTGTCCCCAGGCAGGTGTCTTGTGTCTCCCACACTAGCACTCATGTCTCCACAGGCAGAAACCTAGCACCTAGAAAATTCAAAGCACATGTATAGTTACTAGAATAAAGTTAATAGATTATAACTATGTGTAATAGACTATAGTAATAACTATATTTAATAAAATATAGTTAATAAAATATGGACAATTAGGAAATGCTAACTACATATTTGTAAAACTTTAGAGAAATATAATTTGCAAAGAAAATTAAGTACCTTATTCAGTAAATAATAATTAACAAAACTCTAATAAAAGTCAAGAAGGTATTATTATGCCCAGCTGTGTGCACGAATGCACTGAAATTATTTAATTTCTGAATTTCTTATGAAACGGGAATTCAAAACACTCAAGCCAACACCAATTTAGAAACATCAGTGTTGTCAGTATGACAACGTTTAAAAAATGGTAAACTTAGTTTCTTACCCCGAATCAGTGTTTCCAGGAGTCCACTTGTCACCTCAGGTGGACTTCCTGCCTCCCTTAGGCGCATGTATCCAGGAATCCATCCGTCAGGGAGGCTGGAGTAGGAATAACATCAGTGTGGCTACTGTCAGGGAGGCTGGTTGACGCTTTTGAATACAATTTAAGAAAGCTATTAATCATTATTATATAATTATAATTATAACAAGATTGTGACAAAATTATTATAAACATTATTTGCGACCACTGTCAGCCTCAGAGTTATCTCTGAGTTACCAGACCTTGCCACGTGGAGGCCAGTGGTTCGTATTTAAGGTCCGCCACCCCCCTTGCCTTCCCCAGGTTCATGTGTCCAGGAATCCATCCGTGGGCCCCCGGATGTCTCCCCTTCCTCGCTTCCCTAAGGTCAGCCTCGCCTCTCTCTCTCTCTCTCTCTCTCTCTGCCTTCCAACCTCAGCCTTCCCCAGGTTCATGTTTCCAGGAATCCATCCGTCCGCCTCCGGATGTTTCCCCTTCCTCACTTCTCCAAGGTCAGCCTCAACAACCTGTATTCTTGCCATTCCCAGGTTCATGTATCCAAGAATCCATTTGTCTACCGCCAGATGTCTTCCCTTCCCCACTTACCCAAGGTCAGCCTCAACTGCTAGTATTCATGCCTTTCCCAGGTTCATGTATCCAGGAATCCATCCGTTCGCTCCCGGATGTCTCCCCTTCCCCATTTACCTAAGGTTGGCGGTGCCTTCCCCGGATCAGTGTCTCTAGGAGTCCACTTGGTGTCACCTCAGGTGGACTCCCTTCCCCACTTCCCCAAAGTCAGCGGCATTCCTGCCTTCCCCAGGTTCATGTATCCAGGAATCCATCCGTTCGCTCCCGGATGTCTCCCCTTCCCCATTTACCTAAGGTCGGCGGTGCCTTCCCCGGATCAGTGTCTCCCGGAGTCCACTTGTGTCACTGAGTGGACTCCCTTCCCAACTTCCCCAGAGTCAGCGGTTGCCACCCCCACTGACTTTGCTGGGTAGAAACTTGGTATTATCTAGCTGGTCTACTGCCGAGACTATCCAGGTGGGTGGAATTACTGGAGGAGACACACAGAAAACTGCGTCCAGTAATTACACTCACCAAGACAGCCTGGAACAGTAGGTCAGCTGGACGAGACGAAGCTCGCACACAGCTCGGCCTCCCAGGAGAGGCTAATTAACAACAATTTTGGAAATCCTTTTATATTACAATAAGAATTTATACAAGTACAAGTTGTTTTTTACTAATTTAGCAGTTTAAAAGTACTTGTGAGAGTTTTTTTTTCAAATAAATTAATGTCCGAGTGTTGATGAATTTGTCCACGTCCGTCAAAACTGAATTAAATGTTTCAATGTTTATATTTTTGTTTATTTATTCGTCGTTTGCATTTGACACTCGATGGCTAACAAGCGCACAAACATGCACATATATAAGTATTTTCACATACATTTATTCATTTCAACATTCGCACCTTACGTATGCACCATTATACATACACTTGCATGAGTAAACAACACACATACAATGCCATGTGCTACAAATATGCACATATGTGCACAATGTACACAATTCTCTCCTGCCAATCTAACATGTACGAGATCACATATACATACTCATGAATCTCACTATAAACCCCTGACATGAATACTCACACACACATACATGTGAACACTTTCTCATAGACATGTCTGTACTCGGACACATGGTGGATAAAATTATATATATATATATATATATATATATATATATATATATATATATATATATATATATATATATATATATATATATATATATTTAATATATATATATATATATATATATATATATATATATATATATATATATATATATATATATATATATAATTTCTATGTGTTTGTGTGTACAGAGTTTTAACATAGTTAATAAAGTTGTGTTTACAGTGACACCTGGTCTAATGATGGATTGCTTTGAATATATATTGTCTATTTACATTACACGTCTTTAAGACCCAGTTTTTGGAGTAAAAGTTTACCATCTTTCTTGAATGTAAGATAATTCAACACTAGAGCTCTCAAAATATTTCCTAAGATTAAGTACATTTGTAGCTCTACTAACACCTATCATATATCTTTTCCAAACCTAAAAATGCATTGAAGTGTTGCTTTGCTTTATATAACAAAGAAAGAACATAAGTAGGAACACTGCAGCAGGCATACTGGCCCATGCGAGGCAGGTACACTTTTCCTACCCGCTTAAGCCAACGTCAGGTCAGGTCACATTCACTTAAAGAAGTTGCACGGCATCTGACCTAGTAGCACAAGCTAGTCAGGTCCAACTCACACCCACCCACACCCACTAATGTATTTAACCTATTTTTAAAACTTCACAAGGTCTTAGCTTGTATGAGGGTACTCGGGAGTTTGTTGCTCTCATCCACAACTCTGTTACCAAACCTGTGCTGTCTTATATCTTTCCTTCTTCACTTATGTATCTCAGTGTTACACATGACTCACATATTCCCTTTCTAAATTCACGCTCTTCTTGGTTAAGTATATTTTATCTTTTCCATCACTTCAACAATGATAATTCTGACAACAGTCTTACTCCATTATAATTATTACATAATTTAAAGTTTTCCCTTTTCTTTTTTTTTAAACATTATGAATAAAATCAAGAACTATTTCTGTACTTATTACAACTGCGTCACACACTTCAACATTAATCCATTCTAAATTTCCCATTTTTAAACTTATTGCCTCATTTCTTCATTACTGACTGGCTAACTCTGCTGACAGTAGAGCCAGCCAGGCTGACAGCAGAATCAGCCAGGCTGACAGCAGAGTCAGCCAGGCTGACAGCAGAATCAGCCAGGCTGACAGCAGAGTCAGCCAGGCTGACAGCAGAGTCAGCCAGGCTGAGAACAACTGTACCACAGAACTGTCCTCTTCTTTATTGTGAATTATTATGAAGTTCATACAAGTTTTTTTCTGATGTTTACGTTTCCCTTTTATCTACACATACACATCACTAGAAACACCATGCTATGAACACACACATGTACAAACATGTGTAGACGTTCTCATAAACATATCTGTACTCTCCCTCATCATTGTTTAAATTGAACAATACTGTATAAATAGTGTAAGAGAATTAAAAAAATTCATGATTAATATAATTTTGATTACAATATCTTGGTGAAATATTTTGGGAAAAGATGTAAATAGGCGAAGAAGTGACTAACTTGAGAGACTTGTGGTTAAAATAAATATTTTCTTGAAAAAACATGTTAATAAACACTTTGTTTGAATAGGTCTAATTATAAAATAAGTCTCTCAGTTTTCACAGATACACTTCTTTTATATCTTCATTAATGATATAAAAAAACATTCACCACCACAGATGCAAAATAAAAACTTTCGGTGATGGAAATAAAAACTGTCAAGCTCTTGAGAGTAAGAATTTTGGTGGTGGGTGCCACAACCTGGCCAGTACGACTGTGTGTTAATGTCTTCCATACTGTTGTTATGTACTGTGATGTGTGAATGTTAACATATATTACTCACTGAATGTTGTGGTGCGCTATTTTGCAGAGATATATTGCACACTGAATGTTGTGGTGCACTATGTTGCACAAATACATTGCACACTGAATGTTGTGGTGCACTATGTTGCAGAAATACATTGCACACTGAATGTTGTGGTGCACTATGTTGCAGAGATATATGGCAGAAAGTCAGTAAGTAATAAAAAAAACAATTATAGAAGGTAACTATTGAATGACGAAGTTTGTTTCACAGGTGAAAGTTCCTCTCTGTTGTTATGTGTTTTTTCACCGCCATCGTTATGTTGAAATGTGAGTTAATAACACTGTGTGTAACCAGTTTGGTTGCGCAAGACAGGTATATAATACAGACAAGAAGAAAAGACACTTGTGCAACATCTGGTTATCTTTATTGTAGACGTTTCGCCATCCAGTGGCTTTATCAATACAGATTCTTGGACGTAATTAGAAAACAGAAGAACTATATACAAAAGATGAGGTATTCAGTCCCTCCCACCAGAAGGTAACTGAAATAAAGTCACTGGAAGGATAATCTCCGTGGAAACACCACCATCACGCAGACGTTTAATAGAAGCTGACTTAATTCATCTTATACATAACAAATGAACGGCTACCTCAAGTCTTTTACCAACACAGTCCTGCCAGCACTCTATTTACAGCAGAAACCTACCAGAGGTCTTCTACCAATAGTCTTCTGGTAACAGTACTTCCAGCAGTGTTCTTCCAATAGCGTCCAGTTTTATACACTTGAATATTACCAACATAATCTTAAGAAAAGAATCCTGCCAATAAGTCTTCTATCAGATATTTACCAGAGAGGTTACATACAGTGTTATTAACTCTGGTGTATCAGACAGACTTTATACACATCACAACACAACTGTGTCTTTTTTATTACTGAATGACTTTGTGCAATATACCTGTGCAATATAGTGCACCACAACATTCAGTGTGCACTATATCTGTGCAACATAGTGCACCACAACATTCAGTGTGCACTATATCTGTGCAACATGGTGCACCACAACATTCAGTGTGCAATATATCTGTGCAACATAGTGCACCACAACATTCAGTGTGCAATATATCTGTGCAACATAGTGCACCACAACATTCAGTGTACCCTATATCTGTGCTACATAGTGCACCACAACATTCAGTGTACAATATATCTGTGCAACATGGTGCACCACAACATTCAGTGTGCAATATATCTGTGCAACATAGTGCACCACAACATTCAGTGTGCAATATATCTGTGCAACATAGTGCACCACAACATTCAGTGTACACTATATCTGTGCAACATAGTGCACCACAACATTCAGTGTACACTATATCTGTGCAACATAGTGCACCACAACATTCAGTGTGCAATATATCTGTGCAACATAGTGCACCACAACATTCAGTGTACACTATATCTGTGCAACATAGTGCACCACAACATTCAGTGTACAATATATGTTAACATTCATACATCACAGCACATAACAACAGTATCGGAGATATTAACAAAGAGACGTACTGGCCAGACTCTGGCAGCCACCATCAAAATTCATTTTGTTAAGAGATCGAATCATCCAATTTGACAATTTTTATTTTCATCCCCGAAAGTTTTTATTTTGTATCTGTGGTGGTGGATGTTTTTTTTTATGTTATTAATGAAGAGGTGAGAGAAGTGTATATGTGAAAACTCACTTATTTAATAATTAATTCTACTTAAAGTGTTTATTAAGATGATTTATAAGAATATCTTCTTTATCTTAAACACAAGTCTCTCAAGTTAGTCACTTTCTTCACATATTTACATATTTTCCCAAAATATTTCATCTAAATATCGTAACCCTCATTTCAGTTTCTTAAGAAAATTGAAATGATATAATCTGGAATTTTCTTATTTTTCCTAAAACAATGGTGTGGGAGAGTGTAGATATGTCTTTGAGAACGTGTACACATGTATGTATATAGTGTGTTTGTAGTAGTGTGTTTGTAGTAGTGTG